>NW_012116344.1:2116031-2116348 GCF_000951035.1 Colobus angolensis palliatus
TTGCCATTCTAACTGGTGTGAGATGGTATCTCATTGTGGTTTTGATTTGCATTTCTCTGATGGCCAGTGATGATGAGCATTTTTTCATGTGTCTACCATAGCACTTTTTATCTTGACTCCATGCACATGCACATGGCATTGAATGACCTCCAGTGGTTCTGGTTTCTTCATGGTCAATGCACACTGTCTAGTCTCTCCAGCTGGAAATGGCAGTCAGGAGTTTGGATTCTGGTTCTCACACCCCTCCCTGGTTGACTAAATTCACTTGGGAAGGACATTGTTGTATATACTGAAACACTATTCCAATATTGATTTTT
>NW_012116344.1:2116572-2184524 GCF_000951035.1 Colobus angolensis palliatus
TGGAATAATTTCTCAAACATTTCCTTCAACACTAATTCAATTTTTCTGCACTATCACCTTTATTCTTTTTTGACCCTAATTGCCAATTTTAAATCTGATAATGCTGTTTAATATTTTGTGTCAGCCTTAAAAATTTTTAGCTATGCTATTTTTTCTCAAAATGGTGCCTTTTTCTCTCACCTGTTCTTCCTTATATGGCATTTTCTTGTTTCACAGCTCTTCTTTATCTTACCTAGAACACAAATCAGATATTTTTAAAAATGTGATCTATTTTCTTAGCAACTGTGAAAAATATGCTTTCCCTCTGCATCTTCTACGTCTGTTGTGCTGCAGAATTTTCTGGTAGGCCACAATGTTACAGAGAGAAAGACAGCAAAATATTTGGTGGAGATCCAAATTTCCTCAGCTTTTTATTTGAAGCTTTGGGCCTGTGATGATTCTCAGAAAAGGACTGCAGGGGACACACCCTGTGCCTAATTTGTCACTGCCCCTCACTTGGGCCTCCCAGGTCTAGAAGATTTCTAAGTAAGAGGTTATCCCAAGTCTCCAAACTTGTGGAAGCATAAGAGAGTCCAGTGTTTGTAAATGACCCCTCTGCTCTGGCTCTACCTCAAAATAGAAGCCAGATTCTTAACCTACTGTTTCTACACATTCAAAGTCCCATCTTTAAATCTTCTTTTGTGGGGACATTTTCACCTCTTGACTAGGGAGTCACCTTTGATGACAACATGTCACTGATGGATCAGGTATGTGGACAGCCCCAGGCAGCAACATATCCCTTTGGATCCTTGTAGGAGAACCCTCTCTGAGATACAGCTCAAGAGGGTATGTCATCCTCTCACCCATGTTCTTTCAGCAGGCACTTCTATTAGCCTGAACTACAATTGTATCCTACTGTCATCCCCTAATTCTCTCAGTAAGAGAACAAAGATATAGACCATGAAGAATATGTGGTGGTTTATAATTATCTTTTTCCAATTTTTTTTTTTTTTTTGAGATGGAGTCTCACTCTGTTGCCCAGGCTGGAGTACAGTGGTGCAATCTCGGCTCACTGCAGCCTCCACCTCCCGGGTTCAAGCGATTCTCCTGCCTCAGCTTCCTGAGTAGCTGGGACTACAGGCACGTGCCATCCCACCCAGCTAATTTTTTGTACTTTTAGTAGAGATGAGGGTTTCACTTTGTTGGCCAGGATGGTGTCAATCTCCTGACCTCATGATCTGCCCACCTTGGACTTCAAAAGTGCTGGGATTACGGGCATGAGCCACTGTGCCCAGCCTCCTTTTTCCTTTTTACAGTAATTGCAGCACTAAAAGACTATATGTGTGCTCCTCCATTGCTGCCCCATCCTAGTCTAATATACTTAACCCAGGAAGTCTATGATTCCCAAGATGTCCCTTTCACCATCTCTAATTTTTAGAAATGCTATGTAATGAAGGCTATATCTGAGGGAATATGGAGAGCCAGAAGGGCAGGAGTATTAGGGATTGGAAATGGAATGTAGGTATATGATTTTTGCTCGATGTGGTACTTGTTCCATCCATGCCCATCCATGTATCATTTCTAGTGCAGAGTTTGCCTAACTTTAATGTGCATAAAAATCATCACTGGTTACATGAAGACCCTAACTTACCAAACCTAGGGGGAAACATGACAGTCTGTGTTTCTAACAAGCTCCCAGATGATGCTGCTAGTTTTGGTCCAGGGACTATAATTTGGGTTGTCTGGGAATACTGAATTTGGGAAAAAGTCTGGCAGGAATATGTTAAATTGTTTTAGCCTTAACACCTAGTTTTCTTTCCTGCATATTTAAGTCTTCAGTGGCGCTCTGTCCCCCTTCACCTCGAGCTGGAGATCACCCTGCTGAGTGCAAGTCTGTTCACCGAACACACATGGCCGATGGGTGTGTCCACACAGACATATATGACCACAGTTACCATTCCCATCACCAGCCTCACCGCCCTACCAACAAACCATGCAATAGTGCATTCCATCATGGCTTTCATACAACACTGATTCTGGTGGAGTTTGGATCAGCTTGGATCCAATCAGGAGGTGGAAATTATACCTGTAATGTTTACAGAGAATACTTAACATACATAATTGTAAATTAGGTATAAAGCCTTTAACTATATACCATTGAGGTAGCACATGCAGTAAGCAATTCCTACCCTAGAGCTGAGGAACAAAGGGAAGAAATGGGAATTATTCAAATTTTAAATCTTTGGAGAAGGGGCATTGCAGAGGTGAAACTCAGACTACTGGTGTGGGTGTCTGAGCTCAAAAGAAGGGACCTTTGGGCCTGGGCCCAATCCTCTAAGCAGGTAGTGTCTGGTTGGTGCTGGTGTCTCTGAGAGAGATGGAATACAGGTGGTTCTACAAGTATTGGAAAAGCTGTAAACTGGCTTCAGCAGCTGCTACAGGAAGGAACTTCCTCTGGCAGAGTGGAGAGGTATTGCAGGGGTAAGGTTCACAGGAAGCAGACAAGGAGTGTACCTCCTTGTCTCCTCTGTCTCTCCTCCAGCCTTGTGTCTCCCTCGAGTTCGCCCTATTTGAAGATCCTACCAGGAGGCAGTTGTTAAAACAGAAATATGATTTGCAGAAGTCCAGTCTCAACATCACAAAGCTAAGTTTGGAAAGATGGGTTTGGAGCTAACAGACAATAATCAGTATCCTAATAACCACTATACACATTTAGGGGGGATGATATAAATAAATAGAGTTTTGGAAAATTGGGTTAAGTAAACATCAAAAATCAAATTAAAATTATAAATTATCCAGTTTCTTAAATCATGACACCCAATGGCTTCCTGCCAATTGAACTAAGTTATTTTTAGTGCTTTAGAGGAAAAGTAGTTGCCATCCTAGAACATAGAAGCCCAATAGAGGGAAGGAGGATATGACATAAATATCTTCGTATTTCCCATCAGAAATGGAGGGGAGAGAAGTTCTGGTTTCAGGAAGTGGAAATGAGACAAGGAGATTAATGAAAGGAGGCAAGAGGTCAGATACAAGAATCGCTCTAGTTGCTAAAATGTAGGAGAAGGGGATAGAAGAGTGGCAAAGACCCTGTGTTAATCTGCTTTCACATTGCTATAGAGAAATGCTTGAGACCAAGTAATTTTTAAAGAAAAGAGGTTTAATTGACTCACAGTTCTGCAGGCTGCACAGAAGGCATGGTGCTGGCATTTGCTTGACTTCTAAGGAGGCCTCAGGAAACTTACAATCATGGCAGAAGGCAAAGGGGGAGCAAGCACTTCACACGGCTGGAGTAGGAGCAAGAGAGAGAGCAAAGAGGGAGGTGCTATACACTTTTAAACAACCAGATCTCACGAGAGCTCACTCACTATCCATGGTAAGGACAGCCCCAAGGGGAACAGTGCTAAACCATTCACGACAAGCCCGCCCCCACAGTCTGATCACCTTCCATCAGGCCACACTTCCAGCACTGGGCATTACAATTCAACCTGAGATTTTGTAAGGACACAGATCCAAACCATATCAGAACCCAAGGAGGCTGAAAGAAACGTTGCATTTGGAATTTCGGAAGGGGATCCCCTCACTACAGACCCAGAACATGACATGGGAGCAGCCTGGGCTCATGTTTAGGAAGAGACAGGACCAGTGGCAGCATCCCTGCTACCTATCTACATTCTTGTGGCATGGAAGAAATTCAAAATTCTGTGTGCTTCCAGGATGCAGGTGGAGGGAGACTAAGAATAACACCCATAGGTTTTCCCTGGGGTCAATATGAGGAGGAAAGGAGTTTTTATGGCAGTGGGCGTCTAATAGAACACTTGACCTAAATGCAAGGATTTTGAAGGGCTAGCAAGAGCTACTGTGAGGATAAAAGTTAGTAATGGAGCTGCCAAGGAACTATGAGATAAAATAGGTCATGGATTTCACAGCCATGACCTTGAGCAGCAGATACCAGCCAGATACCAGTGCCCAGGCAAGGAGATAGTGATCACACAGAGGTTTTGTGAATCTGGAACATGGCACAGGACTCTCATGGGAAGCAGTAGTTCCTTCCCACCTCCATGATGGAAACCTCTAGCAAATGAGAAAAATCGACCCTGGTAAGGAGTTTAAACCTTGAATTTGACTAAATATTAATTAATTCAACAAGCAACACTGAGCTGACCTGACAGTGACTTTTTAAATGGAAGAGAATTCGAAAACTTCAGATAACAAGATTTCTTGCTAACACCCAACACCCTCTCACATAACATACACACACACACACACACACACCCTCACTCACATGTATTACCTAGGAAGATACAAGATAATGGGAAATAAAATAAGACATAGAAACTAAAGCTAATAATCTATAAAACTTTCTCTTTTCTTCACACCTGAGCATAGCCTGCCAAGTTCTGAAATGTTTATTACATAGGCAGATGCCTCCATCACCCACTTCTCGACACCTTTAAGATAATAATTAGTATGTGATTTTCCAACAGGAGAGAAAACAGTTTTCCCCCATGAACTGTCCCTTTGGGAAGTATGGATTATATTTAATATTAACACCTACCATTTGCTAAGTCAGCAGCCACTGTCAGTAAAGTACCATGGTGGCTGCTTTACCCAAATCTTCACTAACTCTCAGAAAGGGGAGGTGGTGCTACCCTCATATTAGAGCTGAGGAAACTGAGTTTTAGAGGGTCTAATTCTTTGTCAAGGCCGCACATCCAAGAATAAAACTGGTTTTAAAGTTCAGATCTATTTGATCTCACAGCCAGGGCCTTTTCTCTGGCTCAATATAAATCAATAGACAACCAAATGTAAAATAGAATAACCATAAATGACCAAAAAACCCACACTATGAATGCTCTGCAATTGGACAATAGCCTCTCTGTCTTTTAGATAATACGAGAAAACAATTTCAAAATAAAATGGCACAGAGGTCTAAGAGAAAGCACTTCCCACTTCATTTCAGATCAGCTGCAGAATGATCATTTGCATTTCACTTTATCCCATTTTTCTTATGCAATTGTCAAGTATTATCTCAAGATCTAAATTAATTAAAGTTGGCCAAAGGGTACAAAGACAGGGAAACATACTTTGTAAGAACATATTAAATGCTGTCACCCAACAGGGCTGCTCTTAATCACTGCAGAGGTTGCAGAGGGCACAACTGAAATAGTTTTTACTGTCTGTGTCTTCCCCAGCAGTTTATCTTCATATCGTCTCTACCATAACACATTTTCCCAGCTCTTCCATTCTAAAACTGGCACCTATACAACCATCTAGCTCTCTCCTTCCATTCCACAATGAAAGTTTAGGTAATTCAGCCTGTATTCACCGCTTTTAATTTGTTACCTTCTATTCAGTTTTCATAGCATCCTGATTCCTGAGCCGACACCCCATTAAATGGTTCAGACAAACTCCATACATGATTGACTAGTAATCAAATACAGTATACTCTCTCCAGTTCTCATTCTATTTGGTTTATGTGCATGACTCAATGCTTGGGTAAATCCCATTTCTTTTTATTTTGTTTATTTATTACCTTTATATATTTTATTTTATTTTAGGTTTAGGGAGTACATGTGCAGATTTGTTTAATGTATATATTGTCTGAGTGTGGTGACTCACACCTGTAATCCTACCACTTTTGGAGACCAAGGTGGATGGATTGCTTGAGCTTAGGAGTTTGAGATCAGCCTGGGTAATATAGTAAGACTCCATCTCTACAAACAACAACAACAACACAAATCTAACCAGGCATGGTCATGCACACTGGTAGTCCCAGCTACTTGGGAGATTCAGGTGGAAAGACTGCTTGAGCCCAGGGAGTCAAGGCTTCAGTAAGCCATGTTTGTGCAACTGCACTCCATCCTAGGTGACAGAGTGAGAGCTTGTCTCAAAAAACCCCAAAATGAGTATATCATGTGGTGCTGTGATTTGGGTTTATATTGATCCCATCACCCAAATAGTGAACAAAGCACTCAATAGGTAGTTTTTCAGCCCTTTCTCTCCTCCCTCCCTCCCTCTTTTGGATACTCCAGTGTCTGTTGTTTCCATCTTTATGTCCATGTGCACCAAACATTTAGCCCCCACTTGTAATTCAGAACATGCAGCCAACATTGTTTCTAAAACGTCTTTTCTTGTTGTATTCTTGTGATGCTATTCTCTTCCTCTCACACCACTGACACGCCTTCTTCTTGCTTATCAAATTTTCTTCCTTTCATTGCCTCTAATGTGATTTTCAATGTCTGACTCTATACCCTTGCCTGAAACTACGCCTGTGAATACCAATCTTTTTAAGAATCCTTAGACATTGAATTGATGAAACGACTTCTTTTTTTTTTTTTTGAGATGGAGTCCCACTCTGTTGCCCAGGTTGGTGTCCAGTAGCACAATCTCATTCAGTGGCTCACTGCAACCTCTGCCTCAAGTGATTCTTAATGCCTCAGCTTCCCAAGTAGCCAGGACTACAGGTGCGTGCCACCACACCCAGCTAATTTTTGCCAGCTAGGTTTTGTATTTTTAGTACAGATGGAGTTTTGCCATATTGGCCAGGCCGGTCTCAAATTCCTGACCTCAGGTGATCCACCCACCTCGCCTTCCCAAAGTGCTGGGATTACAGGTGTAAGCCAGTGCGCCGGGCCAAATCTCATTATAATTACCTACTGAACACCTGAATTTGGATATCTTACAGGTGAGTTGCCAGCAACATAAAAGTTGGCTTCACTTTCCACCCTCTCAAATCTGAAGTTCATGCTTTAACTAGTTTTGTGTTAGCAGTCTCACGAGCCAGCTGAAGACCTCAAACCAGACAGTCCGAGTGTTGCTCTCAGCTACTCCTTCTTGGTTATCCTCAACTCCTGCTGGTCCCTGAGTCTGGCAATTCTACCTCCACTGCCTTTTCCCTACTCCAGATGAGAATCTCCTTTCAACTGCACTGCCACACCTGTTGGCAAACACACTCTGCCTCTAGTCTTTCTCCCTTCACCTTTCCTTCAATGTGCTGACAAGATTACTTCTCTAAAGCACATATACTCTCCCAAAAGGCCATGATAGTAGGAATTTGTAGCTTCCTACCACCTCTTTTTTTTTTTTTTTTTGCTATAAATCCATATGGTGTATTTTCAGTATACTAGCTGCAGACCACTTTTGCAAATTTACCTTTCTCCTCATCAGAACCCTATCTTCTTCACGACTTACCTTTCTCCTTATCCAAATCCCACCTTCTATTCCACAGTTCTCCTTGTTGCCTGTAACACGCTGTGCAGTTTCAAAACTCCATGAGTTTGCTCATTTTACTTTCTTTCTTTATTATTCAACAAGACCCACTGCAAATGTCACATCCCTCCTGCTGCTCTCCAGGATCCTCAAACAAAATCAATTGCTTACTCTGCTCTTTATAAATGTGTATAATGTCAGCACATCACACAAGCACACACTGTAGTATATAATAATAAAAACAACTTTGTTTTTAACTTTCATTGTGTCTCAATATTGCTTAGGCCATACGAGACTGTTTATCTCTTAAATAACAATAATATCTCTTGTTTCTTTACTTCACAAACATAGTCTCAATTCATAAATTAGAATGCCAAGTTCTAAAAATTTTAATAATCTCTAAAAATAACATTGGCTACTTGCAGTGGAAAAATAATTCATGGTTTGTCTGTCTCTCTTTATCGATCATTCTGTAGAGGCAAGAGAACTGACAACGATAGGAATGTTCTTTTCAGAGTTGACAGTGCCACAAGATGCCTTTGAGGTCTCTGGTCCTTGCAAATGTCAATTGTGACAGTCTTGGATATTTTGCAGAAATATGGAAGCTCCTCTGCTGGGCATGTTACATGCAATTTCCTGCCCTCTTTCTACTATCTACTTGTTCCCAGTACCTTTTTTGTAGAGGTCTACATTAACTCCTACTATTGGACTTTCACCACCTCTTTACATAGTGTTTTTGAGAAGACCACAAAATATCTCCAGGTTGGCTCTGTCTCCTGCAGAGTATGCATCTGGTTCCCAGAAGATGCTCATTCCTCTGAACTGCCAACGCAGGGGAATTAAGCTGTTTCCCAGAAGCAGCAACAACTTGCCAGCTTCCCTACTAGAAAAGCAGTTTGCCAGCCTCTCCCACCTGCCCTCCACATAATTTCACAGGACTCAATCCCCTTTTTAGCCTCTCTCTTATCTCAAGTTCTCTGTGAGGCTCCTGTGAAATATGTCCCTAGCCTGGAAGTGAAGGAGGTAGTATCCTTACTTCTGTCTTCCTTGGTGGAACCAGGTAAGTCAGTTACCATTTCAGTTCTTGCAAAGAAATTTCATCATGAAATCTTATTTTTGTTTCCATTCTCTCAAACTTTATAACCTAGATTTGTGTCAGAATTTACTATGTAAAGTTACCATGACTCAGGAAATCAGTTATCAGCCGCTTATTTTCAAATCCTGCTTTCTGGTCTGATATGCTTCACTTTATAAGCTACATCTTGAGTACTTTGGTGCCTTGGTTTAAACTTTTACTTCAACATTATGTTACATGAAAATGCACATATAACTATGTAAAATAGCTGGGAGTATGAATGTGCTTTTTCTAAATAATCTTAAATCTGGAATTAGCAAGAAATCCAAGGTCCACCAATTATTTATGGCACGAAGAATTGAAAGATGTCTGCTTCTGTGCCAGGACAGTTTGAAAACTCTAGGAATGGCATTCAATATTGAGGAGTAAGTTCCTAATAAACAAATTCATCCAAAAACAATAGCTAAGGATTCTGAGTTAGTTTAAAAACAAAACAAAACAAAACAAAAAAGCAAAAACAATTCTTTTGAGGGTTCTGGAGACTGAACAAAAGCAGCCAGTATTTGGGGAGAAGTCAGAGTTTAAAGAAAGTATCTAGCAGATACTGAGTTCCTCCACCACTTTTCTTTTCTTTATATACATATATTCATGAACAAAACCCTGGAACTACTGAGGCTACCAGAGAATGAAGGAGAAACACTAGAAATAAAAGAATGAAAAAGAAGCAAAATTATGAAACTTCTAATTCTGTGCATAAACTTTATAAAAATCTGTGACTGGCTTCTACACCACGCATACGAGAACCATACTAAAAGCTGCTTGAACTCAAGCTTAAAGAACTGAAGTGACATTTGGAGCACCATTCACTGCAGGTATGGTCAGTTGGATTTGAGTCTAACAAGTTAATTGCCTACTTAAAAAAATCAACAATCTTTGAGGCAACATAAGAATCCACACAACATAACATTTAAAATGTCCAGGATGCAATCCAAAGTTGGCATATGAAGAACAAGGGAAAAGATAAGCAACAGATGCCAACCTTGCAATGACGCAGATGCTAGAAATATAAGATAAGGATGTTAGGCCGGGCGCGGTGGCTCAAGCCTGTAATCCCAGCACTTTGGGAGGCCGAGACGGGCGGATCACGAGGTCAGGAGATTGAGACCATCCTGGCTAACATGGTGAAACCCCGTCTCTACTAAAAAAATACAAAAAAACTAGCCGGGCGAGGTGGCGGGCGCCTGTAGTCCCAGCTGCTCGGGAGGCTGAGGCAGGAGAATGGCGTGAACCCGGGAGGCGGTACTTGCAGTGAGCTGAGATCCGGCCACTGCACTCCAGCCTGGGTGACAGAGCGAGACTCCGTCTCAAAAAAAAAAAAAAAAAAAAAAAAGATAAGGATGTTAAAGAGCCTATTACAAACATGCTCACTAAAATGAAGAATCATACACTGATAACACACTTAGAATAACTGAAAAGACAACAGATCTCTACAAAAAAAAATAGGTAGTATAAAAAATAACATATTGGACATTCTAAATCTGTAAAATAAAATACCTAGAATAATTTTTTCAACAGATGGTTTTAATAACAGTGCAGCAACGGAAAGAAAGAAATAAGTAAACACAAAAAATAGATCGCTATAAGTCATACAATCTAAAGAAAAGTATAAAAAAAAGAATAATAAATTAAAGAGAATGTATATGTCATAGGGACAATTTCCAAAGGTCCAGAAAATTGGAGTCCCAGAAAAGAATAGAGAAAGGGGGAGAAAAATGATTAAAAAATAATATCCAAAACCTCCCAAATATGTTCAAAAACCCAGATTCAAGCAGCTGAGCAAACACTGAACATCGTACATTTAAGGAGAACCACACCTATGCACGTCGTATCAAATTGCAAGACCCAATAAAAAGAGAAAAAGTTGGCAAACAACCAAGGAATATCAACACACAAACTTACATTCCTGACTCTCCCCAGGCTGAATTTAACTATACTCTCCCTTTCAGACTGCACCCAGGAAGCTTTATTTTTGTTGATAAAATAAACTGTGCTCAAGGAGAGTGGCCAAGTTCCACTAATTCCTTTTGGTCTCAGATATTTGACACGGCTGTCACCACTAGCCACTTGGTGTACCAATCCATGGTGATTCTTTTTTGCATTCTGTCAGAAACACAAAATTGTTGGCCTGCCAGTTGGAAGAGTTAGAAGGAAATGTGGTAAACTGTACGTAAGACAGACATGGAAAATAAGGATAAGTCCTGTCATATGAAGAGAGCACTGAGTGCTGATGCTCCTGTGAATTTATTTACTGTATGTTTAAATCTAAGGCTATTTATTTCATTGTTTGCTAATGCGTTTTGTCTGTTTTTAATTTTGTAGTAAGCTCTTTGGCAGTTGTGAACTAACAAATGTAAGGGCACATTTCATTTAAAAAAAGGTATTGAAATTCCATCTCTTACAAAATTTGGTGATGAACCTGTAACTTACACCTATAACATTTACTTTTTACTGTGGGGTCACAGTACTTTTTCTCACTGCAGGTAAGAAGACAAAAATTCCTAGAGAAACATTAAAATCTATTAAAGTTAGTATTTTGTCTTGATTGCACTGGCTAGGAATTCTAGTATAGAGTTGAATAGCAGCAGCAATGAGATCAGGCATTTTGGTCTTATTTTGTATCTTAAGTGAAAAAAAGTCAGTATTTCAAAAATGAACATGCTTTTACTCTAGATATTTTGGAGATACACATGATAGTTTACTAATTTTTAAAAACATGAATGGGTAGAGAATATTAAAGGTTTTTTCTACATATGTCACAGTGATCATATGATTTTTCTTTTTTCTTTTTATGTATGTCTAAGTAATATGGATTGATTTTTAACTGTTAAATAAGCATTACAGATTCAGATAAACCTTGCCTGTTCATGACATATTATTTTCTTAATTATCTCATTGAATTTGATTTGCTAATGTTTTTCTTAAGATTTTTGCATTCAAATTATTTTATAAATTCCTAGTAAAATAAAAACAGTCTATTAATACACAGATATTTTTATCGTATCTATATTATATAATTTTATCATGTAGGTACCTATTTGTCTTTCGAAATTGTCTCATTATAAGTGATAAATTAGATGGTGACCTTAACAGTTACCAAAGAGATAAAAAGAAACACAGCAAGGGACACACGCTGAACAGTGAAACAAAAAGAGCACAACTCGAAGACTCTGAGCAGCAAGGCACAGGGAATGAGATGGAAATTGTTGAGCAGGATAAGAATGAAACATCAAAAAGAGTTTGATATTCTCAGTAAAATAAGAGGCACATCCTCCGTGAAACCAGTGCAGAAAGCCTTAATGAACGACAGAGATAGAAATTCAATAGCATGAGATAAGGAGTGAAGAGGGTGAAATTTACAGGCAGGTGTATGATCAGAGGACTTTCAAGGAGTTCAAACAACAACAACAAAAAAACTAAAATCCATTTTAGAGAATCAAAGAGAGTACAGATGACGTGGCTGAACATAGAATCAGTAGAGCTTTCAGTTCAAATGGCAATTTAAAACCACACATTATCTTGTCCCTTTAACAACGTCATTAAAATGAAGGGTGAAAAATGGGATTGAGAGAAACATGTATCACCACTTGAAACTAAGGAAACATGGCACCCAAAGGCAAAACAAAAATTCAAAGACTAAGAACTACAACCAGAACTCTGGATAAAATAAAAGGCAGAGGACTCTTACAGAGCTGCCTATGCTTGGGAGTGGGCAGAGGGCCTCCAGCAAAATCCCAACATCAATGCCAAATCTCAAGAAGCAGAGCCTGAAGGCAATTTTTGGCCATGACATAACTGGTAAAGTGCAAATGCAGCCCTACCAGTGCCAGTGGTAACAAGCACAGCAGACCTATTCCTAGGACATTGAAGGAAATAGAGGTGGTACTGCTCAAATGGGTGTCTAATGAGGGAGGCTCTGCCTCTTTGCAGGAAAGGTCCCTCGATATCTATGGGGAATTGGATTCATGACCCCTGCAGATACGAAAATCCATGATGCTTAAGTCCCTGACATAAAATTATTTAGTATTTGCATATAACCTATACACATCCTCCTGTATAGTTTAAGTCATCTCTGGATTACTTACAATACTTAATACAATGTAAGTGGTATGTGAATAGTAGCTATACTGCATTGTTTAAGGAATAATGACAAGAAAAGGAGTCTTTACATCTTCAGTGCGGATGCAACCATCCACTTTTTCCAAATATTTTTGGTCCGTAGTTTGTTGAATATAAGGATGTGGAACCCATTCATGGATACAGAGAACAGACTACATTCTTAAGCTATCACAAAGAAAGAAAAGAAGAAGAAAAAAAAACCTTCAGAAGATGGGTAAAGCTCTCTAATACTTGCACAGGTGGACAGGTGCGTATCTCTTGATCCGTCTTGTGTGCTCAGACCACTATACAACTCTTCACAAACGAAAAGTTCAGCAAGTCTGAACTTGCTCCTCTCAGGCATCCAGCCCCAGAAATCAGAACAAAATTCTGCCTGTTTTTAAACCATGTCCATCTTCATACTCAATATTAGCCCAACATAGAGATCCTTCTTTCATGAGGGAGGGCAAACAGAAAAATAAAATATCACAGAATTACAAGAAACTGAGAAATAAGATAAAATGTTTCCTTCTAAACCAAATTTATTCTAAGAAAACAAAAAACTTTCAAGAGATGCTTCACTTCATGTATTTATCAAGATCTGCATTTAAAGGTGTAAAAAGAAAAAAAAATAATGAGATAATCTTGTTTTCAAATGAAAATTCAAAACAGCATAAAGTCAAAGAAGGGAGAAGATATGAGGTTGGAAACTGTGGAAAACAAATAATGGATTCAAAATCTGATTTGTAAAAAATCAAACAGAGCTTACCAGAAAGAACACAAAGATCAGTTTAAGGATTGAATCTATGAAGACAGAGTATTTGTGCACATTTATGCATAAAGGCACACACTTTCAAGAAAACAAAACTGCAGAACAGTTGAATAAGTAATCAATAAGGCAAAAAGAAAAATATCCATTGAGTTGAAGATTGAGGCTTCACATCAAGAATCTTTATTAAAGAGATCTAACCTGAGCTGGTAATGGTGAACCTTCTGAATTTAAAAATTGAAGGGAAAAAAAAGGGAACCTGAGTTCTCATTAAAAATGACTCACTGAGCACAAATATTTTCCTCTTGTTTTTCTCAAAATCTCATGAAAAATCACAAAATTACTCTGAAATAGAAATAAAAACAAGCAGCAATGCTAAAATTTTAGGAAGAATGCCATCAAAAGAAAAGTAATATAGAATATTTCTGAAAGACATTTAGCTAATGAAATGATATTGATTCCCCAAACCTCATCTAGCTGAGGAACTGTGAAATGTGTAAATCACAAAAGAGAGAACCTCTAAAAAATTACTCGTTTTCAAAAGAATACCTCAAAAACAAGAAAGATCACAGCAAAAGTGAACAGCAGAGCATTAGTTATTTCCCTATGCTATTAATTAGAGGATTATAGAATAACTGCTGCAGCCCCCTGCTCTCAGGCCTGCTGTTTGTTACATTTTTTAACTGGATAAAGTCTGCAGGACTTGTTTCCAATAGGCTGTGGGAATTCTGCCAGAGTGCCAGTAGTGGGGTGACTTTGGTCTCTGGCTGTGGAGAACAGGCCTATCACATTGTCCAGGTAGGCTCCTAGGCACCTTTAAGGTGAACCCTACCTGCTTGCACCTTCCTGCCCACTGGACATAGTGGCCTCAACATTAAATAAAAAATTGTCACATGTACCAAGAAAATTCCCATGGACAATGATCACAGCTGAATGTATAAGCTCCTCAATACATGCAAATGAGCAAGTAAATAAAAAATCATCAAACATCAAACATTAGCTGTTTTTAATGTCTAATATCTAATTATGAAAATATTTTTAAGATATTTAATATCTAATATCTAAGATATTAAAATATTTTAATATGTAATATCTAATATATTAAAATATTTTTAATATTTAATATCTAATATCATAAAAATAGCTAATATCATGAAAGGGAGAAATCAAAGAAAATCAGAATTAACAGGAGAACTAACACCAGGGGAATCAGATTTAGTATTGACCACAAAAATATTGTAAATATTTTGTGTTCATATTTTCATGTAGATAAAAGGATGCTCTGAAAAATAGAAAACAAAAACATGAAAACTAAGATTAAAAGTTACAACAATACAGCCGGGCGTGGTGGCTCATGCCTGTAATCCTAGCACTTTGGGAGGCCGAGGCAGGCGGATCACGAGGTCAGGAGATCGAGACCATACTGGCTAACATGGTGAAACCCCGTCTGTACTAAAAATACAAAAACTTATTCAGGTGTGGTCGCGGGCATCTGTAGTCCCAGCTACTCTGGAGGCTGAGGCAGGAGAATGGTGTGAACCCGGAAAGTGGAGCTTGCAGTGAGCCCGAGATCATGCCACTGCACTCCAGCCTGGGCAACAGAGTGAGACTCCATATCCAAAAAAAAAAAAAAAGTTACAAAAATACAAAGTTAGATAACAGAATTGTCTGGCCTAAATGTTATTTAGTGATGTGGAAAATAAAACTAAAATAAGTATTTCAACCTACAATTTAAACAGTCAAAGCAATAAGAATTAAAAGACACAACGCAGAAGACATGGAGGTTAGATCCACCATAGCCAACATCCTTGTAAGATTTAGAATGACATCTAACTTCTCACCTAAAGCACTGGATTCTGGAACATAACAAGTAAGAATGATGGATTTTGAACTGAAAAATCCTATCCATATCAAAACTTTAGTCCAAATAAATTTTTTAGACATCAGTGTAGAGAAGATATATTGACTACATTTCTTTCTTTACAAAAATGTATTCATTAACATACCCCCTGCAAATTGAGAAATAAATGTTAGTATGTGGAGAATATGTATGACAAAACTAATTTGCTCTAAATAGTCACAGATAATACATCTATGGAATGTAATCCACCTGTTAAGTATGTATTCTACCCAGAAAAAATTAGAGTTAAGAAGGAAGAGAAGTATTGAGATCATACCAGGATTTTTGTCCTTGGGCACCTGAGCATGGGATATGGTTAGCAATACAGTTTTGACATTGATCAGAATCTCTAAGCATAAATGCATTTGCTTAAAAGTTAATGTAACAACTAGAACAGATACATGGAGTAGAAAGTCACAACAAATTTCAAAGCAGAATGAGAAATGTAGTGTAGCTCTGCACCCAGTAAACGAATAAAGGTGCAAAAATGAATGCATAGCATTTTATCTGATCCATCTTACCCTTCTCCTCATGAAATATTCACTTTATCCTTCCTCCTGTTTAAGGAGATAACCCAAATGCTTATTCAATCTTTGAATCTAGTTCAAAGTCCAGGATTTCCAGAGGATTCTTCTTCCTCTGCATCAGGTTTGCTTGTAACTCCCAATGGGCCAGTGACTTATGACTAAAAACAGTACGTTATCTGCTCTCTCTCATGCACAGTGGTGGAGACAGCTGAGAAGATCCACAACAAACACTTCTATTGTGAAAAGACAAGTCACCTGACCGTACGACTGTGAAACCTAGCTGGACAGGCTTTGCGAAGACCACCTCCTTGGCTGTAGGGAAAGTTCTTTGGAAAAATTTTCATTGTTCTCTCTGGCCTTTCTGAAGTGGGTAAGGGTACACATATCCTAACAAATTTTAGGAGTTATTATCAAGTTATCTAATAACTACACTCTTATATTAATACTTCAGGAGTAGGACAGAAACAAAAATTACCACCAACAAAATAAAATGGCAGAAGAAAGTCAGAGAATCTCACATATATGTGGGAATTTGGCATGTATAAAAGTAAACATTTAACAAATGTTGTGATTATACAAAAGAGCAATCATAATAAATAAACCCATATAATACCGTGTTTTCAAAATATTGTATGTGAATTAAATATCTGCACATGAAAAACATCAAATTTTCAGTAGAAAACATAGGCCAAAGATCACAAAGATTATAACAGAGAGAATTAAGAAATCCTTGAACAAGATACAAACCATGCAAAATTAAGGCAAAAGATGGACATAATTTACTATATTAACCACACTGTATGACAAAAATAGCCATAAAGTTGAAAAATAAACTGCACTTATATTTTTGGCAACTTATATATACAACACTAGATTGGTATCTAAAACAAAGAATTGTAAGAGTTGATGAAAAAATTAAAAAGACAAGGCACAACATGTAAAAATCCCAAAGACGGAGTTACAGAATGACAAATAAATATATTAATGCTATTCCTGCAAGTAGACAAGAAAACATTTTTAAATAGAGACTAGGTGTCATGTTTTCAGGGCATCTGAATGGCAGTCTGAAAAAACAGAGGATATAGGAAGAGTTGATGAGGATTCAGAATAATGGATACACTCACAGGCTATTGGAAGACAAGTCAATTGGTGGCAGCTTTTAGGAAGAATTTGCCCATTATTATTAACTACACAAGTATATTAAAATTTGTATGCCAGAATGTTTACTGCTTCATTGATTGCAATATCTAAAATTAGAAAGTAATCTAAATATTGTCAGTAGAAATGTGATATACTTATTTTATATCCAGAAAATACATTTTTATAAAATTATTAAAATATATATGGGCTTATATCCACTGCTAAGTCATATTCTTAAATGAGAAAAAAAGGATATGTTGCAGAAAAATTCATATGAAATAATTTCATCAATATAAGTTCACCTCCACTTAAACATTTGTTGTGTACATTTTTATATATGAATGTATAGCTGAAAGGACATGCCTGATCTGTTGATAAGTAGTTAAAATCTGATAAGGAGGACAGGGTGTATGAAAAAAGACCATTTTGTGTGTTCCTCTAGAAGTGTTCCCACAAGCCTAGATGACCGCCGTCTTCGTAATTAACTCAATAGTATTATGAAATGATATAAATCATCTGGGGTGAAGTTATTTTCCTGATAATCATGGGAAACACATTTCTCCCCCATACAGCTGTAGATGTTACAGGAGTCTTAATCCACTCCTTCCCTTATGTATTCTTGTTCTCGAGAATGTCTAATCTGATCTGTGATACTGGTGAGAACTTAGCGTCTACTGAAACTTGTTATAAAAAGCCTGGAATCTGGCCATAAGGAAAGCCTGGCTGTTATGTAAGGTGCGCTCTTTTTTTTCTCAGAGTCCCCAGATATTTTATAATTTAGTCATTATCAGACACTTTAAAAAATACTCATCCTCATTTGGCACCTTTTGTCTATTGTCTTCTAGAAGTAGAACCAGGAAGGCAGCATTTAATTTGTAAAAAGTAAGAAAAAAATACAATAAGCTCAAATTAAAGAGAAGAAAAAGACATAATAATTATAACATCAGAAATTCATAACAAAAAAAGATTTTATAAATAAGACTTAAAGGTTTTATTTTTTAAAGCCCAGTAAAGTACATAAAAATTTGGCAAGTCAGTCAAGTAAACGCAGACACACAAACAGGCACACACCAAACACACAAATCAACCAAATAATGTTAGAAAAATAATCTTAAAAACTATTATATGTAAATACACTTGTAAATCATGGTTAGATAAACAAATATGAAAAATTAAATAGTGAACTTGACTTTGGAAATAATACTGTCAGCCTAAAATAGGAAACTGAGGCAAAATTAATCTAGAGAGTTAATTTGGGCCAAGGGTGAGGACAGCTTCCTAGGTCATACTTCCAAGTTGCATTGGGGAGTGCTCCATTCAGCCTTTGATACAAGCTTTTTTTTTTCTTCTTTTTTTTTTTCTGAGATGGAGTCTTGCTCCGTCACTAGGTTGGAGTGCAGTGGCGTAATCTCGGCTAGCTGCAACCTCCGCCTCCTGGGTTCAAGTGATTCTCCTGCTTCAGCCTCCCAAGTAGCTGGGACCACAGGCGTGTGCCACAATGCCCAGCTAATTTTCGTACTTTTAGTAGCGGCGGGGTTTCACCATGTTGGCCAGGATGGTCTCAATCTCTTGACCTTGTGATACACCTGCCTCAGCCTCCCAAAGTGCTGGGATTACAGGCATGAGCCACCGTGCCCGGCCAAGCATATTTTTAAAGGTAAAAGGGATAGAGAGTGGGCTGATACAAAGTTGTTTGACAGGAATTTTCACTGGTTTATAGAATTCACATTGTTGAGTATTTAGCTTTACACTGTTGAACTAAAGGCTACGAGTTATTGTGACCAACTGATGGCATTTTGTGGCGATTTGGCATCAGTTAGTCTAGAGCCCACCTAGAAACGGTTTCAAGTTGTAATTATCCAGCTAAAGCCAGGAGTGAAATATGAGTGCTGTTGCATTTCAATTCCTCTCTGGACTTGATAATTAAAGGGGATTCACATTCCTCAGATAAAAAGTTCCTTTTCAGTGGCGGAGCTTGCCGTCAGCCCAGTCACGTCACTGCACTCCAGCCTGGGCAACAGAGCAAGGCTCTGTATCAAAAACAAAAAATAAAAAAAAAAAAATTTAAAAAACAGTTCCTTTTCTTTCTCATTCTTCCCTTTTAATCAAAAATCTTTTTAAAAATAGTATTAACAATCAAAGTCTGAGTGTCAGTAGGTCCTTTGTCACCAGAGAGGCTTGTTCTTTAATAGTCCTGTACCATGTCAGAGGGAAGGAGTAGACATTTCAGTGAAAAAACTTAAAAGCACCCAAAAGCTGAATTGGGATGGCATCACTGAGTGGCAAGAAAATGAGTCTTCAGTCAAGTCACTGATTTATGTAGCTGCTGTTGCTTGTTGAATCCTCGCTAATCTTTGGAATACCATGATTTTCTTGGAATAAGTAAAACAATGAGAGATACATAGCATAAACAATTTGAATAGTAGAAACATTATGTACACAAGGATTACAATTAAAGAAAGAATTTGTGTGTCAGAACAACAGCAACAAAAATCAACAATAACAAAAAACAATTCCAACTAAATATGTCATAAAAAGAAATAAATCTCAGTTCTTCTTTACACACTTGTATCCAGGAAATAATTGAGGATTCAGTTTAAATTGTAAATAAATAATAAAAACTCAAAAACAATGGTCAGAACTAGAGTCCAGTAAGAGATGTCTTATTGAAACATATTTTTTCTCTCTCCAGTCTCTCTAATTTTACTAAATACAGATAATAGTAGAAACAGTTTGTTTGTAAAATAAGTTATAGTCTTTATTACACTTGGCCTGACTACCCACAGAAAGTTTAGCAAGAAAAAAGTTATTGACCACATAGGCTCCTTTTAGTTGGCTTAGCTGGAACTTTTTCTTTTTCTTTCTTTCTTTCTTTTTTTTTTTTTTTGAGACAGTCTCTCTCTGTCGCCCAGGCTGGAGTACAATGGCACAATCTCGGCTCACTGCAACCTCTGCCTCCCGGGTTCGAACGATTCTATTGCCTCAGTCTCCTGGGTTCAAACGATTCTACTGCCTCAGTCTCCTGCCTCAGTCTACTGCCTCAGCCTCCTCTCACAGGCATGTTCCCCCCCGCCAGGTTAATTTTGGTATTTTTAGTACAGTCAGGGTTTCACCACGTTGGTCAGCCTGGTCTTGAACTCCAGACCTCGTGATGTTCCCCCCTAGGCCTCCCAAAGTGCTGGGATTACAGGCGTGAGCCACCGCGCCCGGCCTTAGCAGGAACTTTTTCATCAGGAATTTTAGATCATAACTTCAAAAGTCTCTTGCAGCTAGGAAGCCAAGCCAAGGATTCATCACCAGACTGGGTCTATAGTACTTGTGCAAATTAGGTGAATTTCTCTCTTCTCAAGATCTCAAAATATCTTGCGTTTCTTGAGCCTGTCAGACACTAATACTCTTTTCTTACTGCAAGGTCAGGATTCTTGTAAGGGAACCATGAGATAAAGTACTAGACCAACCTTTTTCCAAGTCTATATTGGCTTTATTAAGTTAACTTTGATCCCTCAAAGCAGCTTGGTCATATCTGAAAATTAGCTATTCCATTCAAAATCTTGATAAAAGACAGGATGTTTTTAATGTCTCAAGTTACAAAAAAAATTTAAAAAGCACTATTCTTGTTGAACTTATGCAAATAACTATATTGCCAGAAAATGGCAATACTAATAAATACTTTCTGTATTCTAGAGAATTCAGGTAGAAAGATAAGTGTTCTAATTTCACTCACAAACATATACTTTACTCAATTGCTGTTAGCTATCAGTAGCTCACAAACGTTTTCTTTACTCTGGAAAACAGAATATTAAATATTAAAATAATCAGCAATGTTTCAAACAAGAAGTCATAAAATATTATTTCAGTTTTTCAGCTCAGGCTCATGTAATTAATTCTTGTTCTGCTTAACTCTGAGTTAGCAATCTTCCTGAACACATCAGTTTTTTATTAGAGGTCTGGAAATAGGTTGGTGCAAAAGTAATTGCGGTTTTGGACCATGAGTTTTGAATCATTAAAACTAGACTTAAACCCATCTTTATTAATCAAAATGGGAACCATTACAATCAACACATTTTTGCCAATGAGAAATATGTGTTTATTCCTGTAGCATAGAAATTCATGCTTCAGGATTTGAATTCTTGGAAAGCATTTTCTACATCCTGCTGGTTGTGGAGGCATGTTCCCTGCAAAAAGTTGTTGAGATGCTTGAAGAAGTGGTAGCTGGTTGGCCAGAGGTCAGGCGAATATGGCAGATGAGGCAAAACTTCACAGCCCAAGTCATTGAACTTTTGGAGCATTGGTTGTGCGAGGTGTGGTCGGGCGTTACTGGAGAAGAATTGGGCCCTTTCTGTTGACCAATGCCAGCTGCAGGCGTTGCAGTTTTCTGTGCATCTCATTGATTTGCTGAGCATACTTCTCAGATATAATGGTTTCACCAGGATTCAGAAAGCTGTAGTGGATCAGAGCAGCAGCACACCACCAAACAGTGACCATAACCTTTTTTCTGATGCAAGTTTGTCTTTGGGAAGTGCTTTGGAGCTTCTTCTCAGTCCAGCCACTGAGGTGGTCATTGCTGTTTGTCACATAAGATCCACTCTTCATTGCCCACTACAATCCAATTGAGAAATGGTTCATTGTTCTTGCATAGAATAAGGGAAAATGACACTTCAAACAATGATTTTTTAAATTTTTACTCAGCTCATGAGGCACCCACTTATCGAGCTTTTTCACCTTTCCAATTTGCTTTAAATGCTGAATGACTGTAGAAAAGTTGACGTTGGGTTCTTCGGCAAATTCTTGTATAGTTGTAAGAGGATCAGCTTCGATGACTGCTCTCAATTGGTTATTGTCCACTTCCAATGGCAGGCCACTATGCTCCTCATCTTCAAGGTCTAGTCTTTTTTGCAAAACTTCTTGAACCACCACTGCACTGTACGTTCGTTAGCAGCTCCTGGGCCAAATATGTTGATGCTGCACATTGTCTCCGCCACTTTATGAAACCTTTTGAACTCAAATAAGAAAATTGCTTGAATTTGCTTTTTGTCTAACATCATTCCCATAGTCTAAAATAAACATAAAATAAACAGCAAGAGATAAGTCATTAGCAAAAACACATAAAGCAAGAAATGCCCATTAAAATGATGTATAACACAACCACATTTATTTAAGAATGTATTTCAATATCAAACAGCCAATTCCAACAATGCAAAAACCGCAATTACTATTGCACTCACCTAATAGTTCAATTATATGATTTCCAAAGTTATGAGAAACCTATATTCAAGAATGCTTGTCAGGGTCCTTTCATAAATTTCCTTGAGACACAACACTTTAGGATTTGCAAAAAGCTTTTAGTAAAGGGCCACAGAATAAAGCAATTTACTGCATATATCAAGATATATTAAATTTTTTGGAATTTCTTGCACTTTTAGAGCACATATTAATAACACATCTATACAATTATGAATCAAAGGAAGTTAAACATCCTTTATTATTTGACAATGCTTTTCATAAGATTTTAACGTAGCAAATAAGACTAATATGTCTCCCTTAGACTTCCAGGGTCCTATTTGGACCTGCAGGAGCTCTAACATCCAAAAGTTAGTGTGAAGTGAAAAACACTTAATTTAAAAGCTGGAATGTGATTCTGGGAAGTTTGTCAAGTATTAAAGATTTAAAATACTTGATAAAAATAGGATCATAGGTCAATGTAAAGTAAGTCATTCATTCTAGCTATGGTGATTATTTAAACATTCAATAAAGCAAAAACTCTTATAATTTGAAAGAGAGGAGAGTCAGTTTTTCAAAGAATTCAAAAAACTGAATAAAGACAGCATGAAAGAAACAGAATCTGTCTTTCTCTTTCTCTCCCCTTTCTGTTTTCGTAGTTTACTCAAAAAGGCAAATAAAATGTTTTACTATTTCTTATTAATACTATCCTAAAATCTTGTCCAAAGGAAAAAAATAAATTTTACCCTTGCATCAGTGTGTTATTAACATAAAACTTAATTTTCATAAAATCTTTAAACAGACTTATCCAATTTCAATCAGCTTTACCATGCAAGTAAGAATTTTTTTTTTTTTTTTTTTTAATGGAGTCTTGCTCTGTCACCCAGGCTGCAGTGCAATGGCGCAGTCTTGGCTTACTGCAACCTCTGCCTCCCAGGTTCAAGCTATTCTCCTGCCTCAGCCTCCCAAGTAGCTGGGACTACAGGGGCACACCACCTTGCCGAGCTAATTTTTGCATTTTTAGTAGAGACAGGGTTTCATTATATTGGCCAGGCTAGTCTCAAACTCCCGAGCTTGTGATCTGCCCTCCTCAACCTCCCAAAATGCTGGGATTACAAGTGTGAGCCACCACGCCCAGTCACAAGGTAAGATTTCTGCAAACATTTTATATAACCTCTTACAATTTTTCTAATTTTTCTCAGTTTTCTATATCTGCTTAGTTTTATCTGTCATTCTTTTTAAAATTTCTTTATTTATTGAGACAGAGTCTCTCTCTATTGCCCAGGCTAGACTGCAGTGGCATGATCTCAGCTCCTTGCAACCTCTGCCTCACAGTTCAAGCTATCCTCCTGTCTCAGCCTCCCGAGTAGCTGCGATTACAGGCACCTGCCACCATGTCCAGCTAATTTTTGTATTTTTAGTAGGGGCAAGGTTTTGCCATGCTGGCCAGGCTAGTCTTGAACTCCTGACCTCAAGTGATCCACCCACTTTGGTCTCCCAAAATGTTGGTATTACAGGTGTGAGCCATGGCACCCAGCCCCTTTTTTTCTTTTTTTTTTAAATTTAAAGCAGCCTTAAATAACTTTTAAATTAGGCAAATTTACTTTTCGTTTAACCAAAATCACAATTTTATGTCTTTTGAATATCCTTCTTTTTTTTTTTCTTTGTTTTGAGACAGAGTGTTGCTCTGTCACCCAGGCTGGAGTGCAAGCTCCGCCTCCTGGGTTCATGCCATTCTCCTGCCTCAGCCTCCCGAGTAGCTGGGACTACAGGCGCCCGTCACCTTGCCCAGCTAGTTTTTTGTATTTTTTTAGTAGAGACAGGGTTTCACCGCGTTAGCCAGGATGGTCTCAATCTCCTGACCTCGTGATCCGCCCGTCTCGACCTTCCAAAATGCTGAGATTACAGGCTTGAGCCACCGCATCTGGCCTGAATATCCTTCTTTACCAGAAACATTTCCTACTTTACTTATACACTTTGTATGCAGAAGTGTAAATTTAGTGGTTTTCATTACATATATTTATTAAAATGTTAACTCTTAGTCATCCTAATTTTCAGTGTAAATTCTAGAAAGTAAGCAATTTAAATGCTATACACCAGACGTAGGACCCAGGATAGAAGATAGCGCTGTGAAGACAATGCATGGAGAGTATGAATCTACCTAGCATGTCCCAGAGGCACAGCTGGGCCAGGGAGGACGTACTGGGCTTGGCTTTTTCTGCAGATGATGGTCTAGGCCACCAGGCTTCACTATGGCTGCTTATATAGACCCTGAGAATCAGTATCAAAGTCAAAGATATAAACTTATAGATGAATTAAACAAGTACACAAAATATCATGGAAGAAACAGTTTTATGAACTTAAAACATCTGGAAGAGGTGGCCTAAACCAGTCTAACCAGTAGACCCAAGGCAAAATGTCTGAATTATATTTAATACAATTCTGAATACATTCTAGTTCTATTTTACCAATAATTTTATAACTAGCTTTATTTACTGAAGATTACTAAGGTCGTGTAAACTTGAAAAGCATTTGGGCTTATTTACTTAATTTATGAGCACTCATTTATTTATAAGTCAATTTGGTACCATGTATACAGTATACAAACACAGACATGTGTACATATATGCATGAAATGCAGACAAATGATTTTATAGCTTCAGTTTTACATTTGAGCCATGAAAGAGGGAGCACTCATTAATTTAAAATGACAGTTGGATTCAAATTGCATAGTTGTAAATGAAACAAGTTAAACTTTACCTGTCTGACATGGCTGAAGTCCTTACTGAGTTTTAGAGAATGAGGTAGTAAATTTACTTTCAAATCACGGATAAAGAATTTAAGCTTTCTCATAGACCATTTAAGTTTTAAATTATCCTTGGAAATAATCATGTCAGCAAAAGAGAAGCAGACTGAGGAGGTGCATAGAGTTAGCAAGGGTTTAAAACAAAGGAATTTAATCAACTGAGAAGCTTTTATAGAGAGAACAAAAGCCTAAAAATATATATGCATATACATATATATTATAAATATCAGCTGTCATTAAGGCAGTTTTTGACTATAGAACTCTAAAAAATATGTTTTCAAGTATCTTGTCAGAGTTCAACGACAAACAACCGATATTCCTGCTTTATTCCTCTTTTAAACCAAAGCTATCTTTCCAAGGGACTCACCAAAACCAATAACCAACATTATGACTTAACCAGAGACTTAACAGATTATCTCCAAAATTGTGCAACACTGTCCTCGCCAAATCCAGAACCACCCCAAAGACAACTTAATGAAAGAAAAGTTTCACTAGCTACAAGTGGATTACAACCCACATCTGTCCAGTCAGATTCTCTAGAGTCTCAGCTTCTCAGTTGTCTACATACAAAGTCCAGATGGAAGATTGAAAGCAAGATTGTCCAACTCATGGCCCACAGGGCACATGCTGTCCAGCATGGCTGTGAATGTGGCCCAGTACAAATTCATAAACTTTCTTAAAGCATTATGTGATTTTTCAGTGACACACATATATATATATATATATATATCAGCAGCCATTGTCAGTGTTAATGTGTTTTATATGTGGCCCAAGAAAATTCTTCTTCTAATGTGGCCCAAGGAAGCCAAAAGACAGGACACCCCTAATTTAAAGAGACAGTCAGTAAAACAGAAAAAACAAAAGCTGCTATGGGGGTGGTGCCAAAAGGTGAGAAAATGTAGGAGGGTAAATTTATGGGAAGCATAAAGTCTGTTCCTAGATTCTCTGACTTTGCTGTCTCCCAGCTGATAAGCAAGTGTTGTAAAGGGGCCTATCTTTAGATGGGAAAAGGCAGGCAGGAAACTCTGTCTTTGTAAATTGCTGTCCTGGTGTCAGTCAAGCAGGGGAGGGGGCAGAGTGTCTGCTGCACTTTAACCTTCTTTGCCTCAACAATTCCCAGTACTTTAAAAAGAAACATTTTGGTTTTCTTCAGTAGAAAAGATTAAAAATAGGGATCTCAAAAGATCAAGAGTCATACAAAAAATATTAAAACAAATAATTCAAATTAATTTCTTTCTTTCTTTTCTGAGACAGGGTCCTATTCTGTCATCCAGGCTGGAGTACAGTGGCATAATCCTGGCTCCCTGCAGCCTTGACCTCCTGGCCTCAAGTGGTCCTCCCACCTCAGCCTCCTGAGTAGATGAACACCTCCACACCTTGCTGACATTTTACTATTTGTAGAGATGGTGGGGTCTCACTATGTTTCCCAAGCTGGTCTTGAATCCCTGGTCTTGAGAGATTGTCCCACCTCAGCCTCCTAAAGTGCTGGGATTACACGTGTAAGCCACCATGCCCAGTGCCAAATTAATTTCTTATACACATTTATCTACTGAGAAAAAAATTTTGTGACGGGTCTAATGTACTTTAACTGTTTTAAATCTCATCTTAGATGGAATGTTGCTTAGCTAATTTTCTGGATGTTAACATTTCAAAGACATGGTAAATTCTACATCTACAAGGGACTGAGAAAGTCTTGCAGGCAGTTTGGGCATTTAAGGGGCTTTTCTGGGGAAATAAAGGAGAGCGCTCTTAAAAGGTTAGGTAAAAACGTAGGAATAAATTTGGTAACTAAAAGACAATTGGATTGGTAGAAAGCTCATGTTTAGGCTGGAGAATAGAGTTTTAAAATGAATGGGTCAGTTCACATAAAAGGCAATTCTAATTGTCATTCTACAAAAGGGAAAAGCTAAGCAGGCCATTGAACTTGAATCAAAGCTACCAGTCATGGAAAAAGACAAAAGATTGCAAAACAATACGCCGAGGTCTAGTGCTTATAATCACCCGTGTTGTAAATTGGAATGTAAGTTTGCTCATACAAAAGACAATGGTTAGGTCTAACCAGGCTAAGAAATACTGTGCTCTGTCTAATAGCATGGCATCTCAATGGGCCACTTAAATTTGAATGGTGTTTTGATATCTGCACAGTGCCTTCAGTTGTGTTATCTCATTTAATCCTCTCAAAACAATGTTAATCAGATAATACCATCTTCTTTATCTAAAAGAAATAAAGGCTCGGAGAGATTTAGGCAACTTCCAAAGTGTCAGACAGTGAGTTGAGGGTCCAAAATTCAAAGTCAGACCTTTCTCTGACATAAAAATGGCGATATTTCTACTCCTTCACAGTCATCAAGTGAGTCTAAAATATTCTATAAACAAGATTAAAAGGCAAATCATATCTTGGGGTAAATGATTTGCAACATACATAGTATATAATGCATTTGTGTTTGCATTCTTATAATGTATTTCTTTGTACCAATAAGATAAAAGGCAACCAAAATGGAAAAATAAGTAAATGAGAAAAACAGACAATTAAAAAAAAGTGTAAACATTCAGAAATGTACTAAAACATGTTCCGATCAGATTCTCTAGGGTCTCAGCTTCTCAACTGACTGTCTACATACACTCTCTCACAGTAATGATTGAGAAGATGCAAATTGATAATGTAATGCTACATCATTTCTTGCCTATCAGTTTGTTAAAGACCTGGATGTTTAGTAATAGTCAATGTTGCCATTTACATCATATTTGAATTTTATATAATATAGCATTTTGGTAATCAGATAAAAGAAAGATGATAGTTTATTTTCAATCAATTAGAGAGCATCCCATGGGGTATTTTCTACTAACCAACACCAAAAACTTGTCTGGGAAGAGAGGGAGGGTTTGCCTTTCTCTCTCATTTCACCAGAGCAGATATGCTTATATATTAAGATTCTGGGTAAGAGTTCATTAAAAAAGATCCCCAGCTCTCTCTAATGAGCAGCCAAAGCTGTGAACCATGCCCCTAGACAATAAGCCCTACAGAAATACACAAGAGGAGGAAATCACTTCCATCTGGGGTGGTCAGATGCCCCCTTTGATTTCCCATCATTTCTTACAAAAGGCTTTATGTTCTCTTTGGAAAGTGTCTGTGTATGAGTTTGTTATTATTAACAAAACAACATATTTTTATTTAAAAAAGAGTTTATTTTAAAAACAAAAATGCCCCCAGTCTCTTCTGTCAGGAAGAAAGAATAGGAAAAAGAGGAGGAGGAGGGAGGAAGGAGGAAGAGAACACAGGGTAAAGAAAAACAAAGGTGTTGAAAAATCTCTGTTGTGTTCAACAAGAACACAGGTATTGTGAGCACTGCTTTGGTTTTAAATCTTCTTTACCTCTAATTGTCTATTGTCTAAGCCTGGATCTATCCATCTATACTAATATTTTGAAGTTGCAGTGGAAAAAAAAAAAGATGTCAATATGAGGCCCCTATGTAGGAAGCATCTGCTTTTTCCATTTGCCTAGCATTTATTCTGCCTTCTTCTGGGAGGAACACCTCAGTTTACTTTTAAGCATCTTCCCAATCCTTTAGGCATATGATTGCAGTGACATTAAGCTTCTCCTATTGACCCATGCTACCAGGACTCAGAACCTCTACATTATTTCTTTGCAATCTCTAGAAAGAAAGCAAAGGTACGAGAGATTTCACAATAAGCAGAAGGCTCAGGTTCCCAGCACCTGCAGTCACGTTCTCCTTCTCTCCTCTCTGTGTCTGCTCTATCCTTCACTGTCTTGTTGCAGACCCATTTCTCTAGTGCACATGGTAACTTGCTGCCAGTTCCTGCAGTTCGTATCTGATAACTCAAATATCCAATGAGAGGTCTTTTCTCAGATCTATCCTCAGATTCCCAGAAACAGACAGTGATTGGTCTCACTTGGGTCAGACTCCCAGCCCTGTACTAGCCAACTTTGGCTACAGCCACATTTTCAAGACGGGATTGTTCCCTCCACCTTGAATCCCTTTGTGGACAGGAACTGGAGTGACTCATTTTGCTCAGCCTGCAGTCCATGGATGGCTAAGTGTTAACAGCTCAGAAAAGAGTTAGGGTGACAGCCGCCTGCACCTGCCCTTCTTGACACTCGAGTTCTTGTTTGGGGTCCAGGAAGAATCAGGTCACAGGAACTATTTGAAGGGTAGTGTACGTGGAGGATTTTATTGGGCAATAAAAGTGGCTCTCAGCGGGATGGGAAATTGGCAAGGGGATGGTGTGGGAAGAAAGTGATCTTTTGCTGAAGCCAACTGTCTGAAGTTAGCGGAGTCTATCCATAGTCTCCGATGCTTAGCTGCATGTATCCCTGAGGCCAGCAGCTTGTATCCCCCACTTGCATCAGCCGCTTGTGCTGCTCTGCCAGCTGAAGTCTTTTTATGGGTACAGAATAGGGGCGTGGCAGGCCAAAAAGG
This sequence comes from Colobus angolensis palliatus, assembly GCF_000951035.1. Classification (NCBI taxonomy): domain Eukaryota; kingdom Metazoa; phylum Chordata; class Mammalia; order Primates; family Cercopithecidae; genus Colobus; species Colobus angolensis. The sequence goes on from NW_012116344.1 coordinate 2,145,792, forward strand.
CAATCATTTGGGCAGAAAAATAGGGTCAACTGTTTTCACATAGGGTCCAGGTTCGAGGCTTGAGGGTGGGGTTTAGCCAGGAGCCCAATCATTCTGTATGACATCACTGCTACCATGCCCACAGCAACTGTGCTGGTGAGGTTTGGAGAGGAAGGGGCCACTCTCAGGAAAGAGAATGCCAGAAAAACAAATAGGTTGGTGCCCAACACAGGAAGAAGCCTGGAAATAGAGTGCTACTTAAAGCAAAAGAAGGAAAATGCCAGGATCACTTCAAAGAATACTGGAGAATGGTTAAGGGTAACAAAGGCGGCAGAGCACTCTATTCCTCAAGTGTTGACAGGAGTCCCTGGATTAGGCAATGAGGCAGATAAAAGCAACCTTGGCAGGAGTGTTTTATGTGAAGTGATAGGAAGAAATCAAATGACCACATCCAAGAGGACAAGAATGCTCAAAGCAGAAGTAGAAGGGATATGTGAAGATTTGACAAGAGTGTTATCAAGTTAATTTTTGTTATTGTTAAGGAATGACCATGGTCACAAGCTAATAATCTCTTGACTTTTTAATCCTTGGTTTTCTACTGCCTGTTGCTGATGCTGCCACAAGCTGATGCTGGAGAAAGGGCTGCATTCCTTGCTTTTTAGTGATTCGGGAACTCCTACATGAGCTTAATAAATCATGTCTTTTTGCAATCTAAAGAATACAGATAGTGACTGCAAGGGATGCTCACCACAAAATTCCTATACCAATAGATAAATTTTATTAACAAGGCCATGCTTGTTCAATTCCTTTAACAAGTAAAATTTCTTCACATTATAGAACTTTATCCCTCCCTATAAGCCCTCTGTTCCCAATCATTGTGACTGCAAAAAGACCTTTGTGGAGATTTCTTTGGAGTGCCACATAGACGGTGAAAGATTACTTTTCTCTTTTATCCTAATTCTGCATCTCTGAACATGCCTAACCTAATAGAGACAACACCACAACAGCATATCACAATTGTTCATGCACTCACCTGACTCAGAAGTATTACATTGGCTGGGTCAGGAACCATCACAGCCATTGCAGAATCTCAGATAATGAGGTGTTGGGTGAGGTGCAGGGCACAGATCATCACTAAAGGACAGCTCTGCACTTCTCTTCCCAAGCTGACCTGCCTTGCACGACTGTTTGCATACTCACAGGAAAACACCTGTGGTGTGAATACAACTAAATAAGATGCGTCAGCTCCAAGGACCTGTCAGGAGCTGTGTCATATTCTCTCTGCTGCACTGAGCTCTCTCTCAACACCTGAAATAGTCTCTGTCATCCTCCAGCTTGCCTCACCTAGTGAGAGAGGCAGATCAGGACTCAGCCCCATCCATTCTGTTCCTTTCTGCTACAGTAAAGGTGACAAGGAGCTAGAAGAACAGATGGGATTTATCCAGCATCTCAGCTCAGCACAAGAGGAATATTATAAATGAAACAAGGGTGCTAGAGGAGAAGGTGCTTCAGTCTCAGATTTGAATACTTCAGGCCACATTTGGGCTGCAGCCCTGCAGAAAAGAGGGTGGACCAGCTCTTTCTAGAAATAGTGGATACAGAAAAGGAAAGAGAAAGGAAGATTAGCAATAGCCTGTGCTCACCAAATGAAGCACATGCTAAACCGTGGCTCTCTGGAGAGTAAGTTGGCATTTATGTAGAGACTAAAGACAATAGCATCGACTAGGACTGGGTGAAATTGGCAAGTTGGGCAAAAACATTTTTTGGTAACCTGTTTAAGAGCACTGATGGCTCTGCTCTCCCCATGGGTGAAGTTGTGGGGTTCCACCCCTCACCAGTTGTATAATCTTAGACAACTTACTTAAACTCTTAGCCTTTACGTTCATCATTTAAGATTCAAAAATTAAAAGTCCTATCTGATAGGGTTGTTGGAAATTTTCACATATAAATTGTTTAACACAATATTTAGCATATGTTCAATAAAGAATTATTATTATCTCGAAGGTTTTCAGATTTCAGGATGTCTAAAAATTGGTGGTTTTAATTGTAGGTAAGATTTTGTTCATTTGTTTCATTGTCTCATGTCATCAGTTGTGTTTTTGGTGGGAAGTTGGAAAAAAATGAAAGAGAAGATGCTATATACTAATTATAACTATATTTAACTGGAAGCCTCAAAGAAAATTATGTTTACTATAGTTTTAATTTTACCATGTGTAATTACATTCTGATTTTTAGCAATTTTATCATACAAAACAGCATAACTCATATATCCAGTTTTATATTCTACAATATGATGTTTTCTAACACACTATTCTGGGAAATATGCCTTAATTGATTTTCTGACTGCCATTGAAACTTTGACCACTTCATTTTCACTTAATTAATTTATTTATTTTTTGAATTTTTCTTTTTTGGGGCCTGGGGGAGTGGGGGACAGGGTCTGGCTCTGTTGCCCAGGCTGGAGTGCAGTGATACAATCATAGCTCACTGCAGCCTCAATTTTCTGGGCTCAAGTGATCCTCCTGCCTCAGTCTCCTAAGTAGCTAGGACTACAGACACATGCACCATGCCTGGCTAATGTTTTTTATTTTACATTTTGGAGAGACAGGATCTCACTATGTTGCCCAGGCTGGTTTGAACTCCCAGATCAAATGATTCTCCTGCCTTGGCCTCCCAAAGTGCTGGGATTACAGGTGTGAATCACTGGGACCGTCCCCTAATATTCTGAAAGACAGCACAAAACAGGCTAGTCCTATGGAAAACACCTTATCACAAAGGTTTAATGCACTGTCAAAAATTATGTTCAATAATCTTTGAATTATTTTAAAGATTTTAAATTATTTTAATTAAAAGCTCTCAGTAACATTCAACCTTCCAGAATCTCCAACAACGTCTGTAGTCTGGCAACTGGCCTGTCCTTTGCTCCACCATCTGTGTGGATTCTGTGACTCTTCCTGAGCTCAGCTCTGCCTGCCTCATCAACCCCCTCTCTGGCCACTCTGCCTGGCTCTCCACGGTCCAGGAACATTGACCTTCCTTGTTATTAAATCTCTACCAGCCAGTCCTCTCTCAGGGCTTGCACACATACGACCTCCTCTCCCTGGCATGCACTTTGTCCTCCTTTGGAGGCGAATGTCTACCTAGTGTTAGGTCCCAGCTTCAGTGCCGCCTTCTCAGGGACATTTTTCATGTCCCAGGCTGAACCCTGTCTCCCTCCTAAATCTTTTCACAGCACCCTGTGCTTTTTACCATAGACCTTGTCACAAATGCATTTAAATTGTTATGTATGTAATTTTACCTTAAAATTTATCTTTTTGGTATTCTGTTATATTCTCAACATTTAGCCCCATACCTGTTCGATAAATATGAACTGGGCGAATAAGTGAGAAAGCAACATTTGGGATGACAGTGCTGTTTCACCTTGAGGTTGGTGCTCAGGCTCTGGGCCTGGTCAAGCTGGGTCTGGAAACACAGCTTTGCCATTTGATTGTTTTATGGCCTTGAGCAAGAAACAAAACATTTCCAAGCCTTAGTCGTTTTTCTCTTCTGTAATATCGGGACAATATATTATCCTCACATGAAGTTATTGTGAGATATAAATTAGAATGTGTTATGTTCACAAATACCTATTATAGTGCCAAGTACATAGTAAGCACTCAATAAAAAATAGCCAGTGCTCAAAGTTCACAATCATTAAAATTGATGTGGAATATAAATCTAAATAAGTCCACAATAAATGCCACACACGCATCACTAAAACTCGCAAAATTGATGTCTTGGCAGAGTCAACGTCAATGGCAGATCAAGCTTTTCTCAACGCTGATGTAGAGTATAACTCTTCTTGATATGGCACAGTAAGACCGACTGCCACCTTTTCAAGTTCAGCAGAGAGGTGAGATGTTATTCAAGTTGTAGCACCAGGTAGCTACTCCCAGGAGAGCCACCAGTTTTCCTAGTAGAGCCAAACCCTGATCCCCAGTTAAGCTGTTTACAGCAATGGATGGTGTCTCTCCTGCTGCAAAGACTCAGAGAACCTCACAATCATCACGTTAGCAACCTCTAGTCACCAGTCAGGATTAGGAAGGAGACTGTTCCAGTAACATCCTGGTCTGAACATACACATTAACCTCACTTCTAAGTACAAAATATGTAGAACCACACCATACCCAGGAATTTATACAGTCTGGTAGGCCACATGAATATCTAGCTCCAAGAATCCGGCCTTTCCAATCTACCTGTTTCAGATGTGGTTTCTGCATTACATTTGCAAAACACAGTTATTTAAAAAATCTATGTATTAAACTTTCATTTGTTTACACATTGTTGAAAATTGTGTTGAACCAGAATGAGTACCAAGGCCTTAAGAATGAAATATCTGGAGAGCTTTGAAGAAAAAAAGCTAGTTAATTTAATGTTATGGGAGTCATCTTTTGTCAGCAAGTGAATTAATTTTGTATTATAATTTCAAGCAGGACACGCAAGAGAAGACCATGGCTAAAAGCAGGGCTCACTCAGGCTGAGATGTCTTAGAAGAAAACCTTCCGGGCCATTTTTCCATTATTATGGAGTACAAAAACATTACATGCATATAAAAGGACATTTCACAGTGAGGCTAGTTTCAGTATTTGAAACCACTCAATAAAGTGTATTAGTCTGTTTTCATGCTGCTGATAAAGATATACCCAAGACTGGGCAATTTACAAAAGAAAGAAGTTTAATGGACTTACCATTCCACATAGCTGGGGGAGCCTCACAAACATGGTGGAAAGCAAAGAGGAGCAAGTCATATCTTACGTGGATGGAAGCAGGCAAAGAGAAAGAGCTTGTTCAGGGCAACTCCTCTTTATAAAACCATCAGATCTCACGAGACTTATTCACTATCACAAGAACAGCATGGGAAAGACTTGCCACCATGATTCAATTACCTCCCACCAGGTCCCTCCAACAACATGTGAGAATTCAAGATGAGATTTGGGTGGGGACACAGCCAAACTGTATCACAAGGTGTCAGTCTGTTTGGTCTGCTACAACAAAAATTTCATAAACTGGGTGGCTTATAAACAACAGAAATTTATTGCTCATAGTTCTAAAGGCTGGGAAATCTAAGTGCTGGCAGATTTTATGTCTAATAAGGGCTTGCTCTCTGCTGCACAGATGCACTCACCTCCTTGCTGCATCCTCACATGGCAGAAGGAGCAAACAAGCTCCCTTGGGCATCTTTTATAGGCGCACCAATCTCATTCAGCTTCAAAAGTCCCCACCTCTTAATACAACAACACTGGGGATTTGGTTTCAACATGTCAATTTGTGGGGAACACAAACATTCAGACCACAGCACAAGGAATTAAGAAAATCAGCTTTGCTATTGAATTGATGCTGGAAATTGGATGAGCATCTAGGGACTAGAGTTGTTGACTCCCCGACCCCTTCAATCTACATGAGGCTACATGACCAGGCCTTGTCAAAGATAAATGAGTAGAAGTGCTGCTTATTCCTTTTGATCAAAAGCAGTTAAGATGAGGATGTGTTTTCCTCATCTTCTATTTCCTCATCTATTGGCTACTTGTCAAGGACTCTGACACTCAAAGGGAAGGTGAAACCCTAAGTTGGGAAGGAGCGTGGGTTCTCTTATTGTTTTCTGGAGAAAGTCACCTCTGGACCAGGAACATCCACATTATACTGTTTCATGAGCAAGAAATACATTTCTATGGTCTTAAAGCACTGAAATATTTACAACAGTTACATTGGCCCAACTAATTCACTTAAAAGGAAAGAAAAGTATGTTCTTCAGAAAATTTTGAGATCCTGAAGTCATACCAAAAGGTGGAAACATGTGCACCTGAGTGAATGGGACCCCAAAGCCTGTAAAACAGCAACCCATGTCCAATATTGAATAAAATTTACTGCAGCCTCATGCTTGTTCTTCTACTTGCCAAAATGATTTCTCTGGTGCTTTCAATTTTGACATGTTTTGGTATGCTGATAACTTTCTGAGGTAATACCAATTGCTAGTTTGAGATGCTCTCTAGTTTTTCACACTTGTACTTGCTGGTTGTTTGCCTGAAAAAAAAATTTTTTTTTTTAAATTCATGCCCTTGCAAGAACATTTGCACCTATAGAGTCACCACCTGCTGTAGGCTCATTGCTCCTTTTCCAGTGCATGGAAGGTGTGATGTATGCAGTAGCTAACTCTTCACTGAACAGCATGCTGGAAAGCCATACTTCTAATGATCCAAACATTCAAAGCCAATGAACTGAAGGCAGATGAAGCCCTTAGCAACTCTCAGAAGCAGCCAGAACTTGAAAACTGAGAGCTTAGTCCAGTCACAGGATGAGTCTGATGCCACAACTGAAGTTAGAGTAAATTTTGAAGAGGAGTTTAAGTTGATCAAACCAATGCTGGTCATTAGAATCAATATTATTATTATTATTATTATTATTATTTTACATGACTTACAAAGTATGTTTAAGTTTAAAGCTAGATTTTGACAGTGGGATTTTAAACTCATTTCTCATATGATTATAATGTACACTAACACTTGAGATTTCCTGGATTAAGCTGTAAATTGTTAATGCATATGAATCCATGGAAAGGTAGTACGGAGGCTAATGCAAAAATATAAATGAAAGCATCTTGTTCTAATGTTAAATAGGAAATGGAAAGACACAGCTTTTTTTTTTTTTTTTTTTTTTTTTTGAGACGGAGTCTCGCTCTGTCGTCCAGGCTGGAGTGCAGTGGCGCAATCTCAGCTCACTGCAAGCTCCACCTACCAGGTTCACACCATTCTTCTGCCTCAGCCTCCGGAGTAGCTGGGACTACAGGTGCCCACCACCATGCCTGGCTAATTTTTTTGTATTTTTAGTAGAGATGGGGTTTCACTGTGTTAGAGGGAAAAACTTACAGATATCATCTGACAAAAGCAACATCAATTTCAGGTCCTCTCTTTGTGCCATAGTCTTGCCCAGATACCTCAGTGACAGGAAGGTAACGTGTTCCACTGCAGGTCCTGGTCTTAATTGGGCTAGTAAACTTCTGCAAAACAAGCACTGCACCTCTGAAGCAGTATTGGGTCCATGATGGTGCTAGCATGAGGAAAGAATATATTCAGAGAGAGCGAAAGATGGAGTGTGTGGTGCTGTCCATACTTTGTGGACACATTTTTACCACCTGGTGCCAAGTTGGTCTCATAGACTCCCTGCTTAGAAATCTCAGTGCTGGCAGAACAGTAGTCATTAAGAACATAGGTTTGGATATCTGTTCTAAAACAGAAGAATCCATATTTCTGTAAAGTATAAATGAGATTTTTTTTTTTTTTTTTTTTTAAGACAGAGTTTCACTCTTGTTGCCCAGGCTGGAGTGCAATGGCATGGTCTCAGCTCACTGCAACCTCCACCTCCTGGATTCAAGTGATTCTCCTGCCTCAGCCTCCCAAGTAGCTGGGACTACAGGTGCCCACCACTGCGCCCAGATAGTTTTTGTAGTTTTAGTAGACACAGAGTTTCACCATGTTGGCCAGACTTGTCTTGAACTCCTGACCTTAGCTGATCCACCCACCTCGGCCTCCCAAAGTTCCAGGATTACGGCCACCACACCCAGCCTAAATGAGACATTTTAATTTATATTTTTGCATCAACCCAACTGCAGAGGATTGGTCTAAAAGAAAGACTTCACCTTCCAAATGCTACATACTTAACTATATGTAATTATATGTGTGTATATGTGTGTAATATATATTTATATTTTTTCTGATATATTTTGTAATATATATTATATATTGTTACACATATATCAGACTTACCCTTCCAAAAGGGTTTGAAGCAGTGTTTCAATCCTAAAAATTTATTGAGAATTAATGCCCTCTCTATTCTTCTGGCCAACTCTCTGAAGACACCATAGTATCAAGAGACATGTGTAATAAAGAATAAATAACCCATCTCAAATTTGCAGGTTATACACCAAGACTTGCCTCATTCCTTTGTGTTTTTTTTTTTTTAACTCTTCCCATTAGGCTCACAAAAATGTCACTGCCATTGAACGTGAGCTTTCACTTTTAACACTCACAAGTGATGTCAAAATTCCTGAGATACATGAGTAAGTCTCTCTTGGATGCTGGAAATGGAAATCAAGGGCTTTCTTCTGTTGCAGAGACACCATCCACACCCAATATTTCTTTTCAATATTTCTTCCTTGGGAGTCAATTGCACGCGATTACAATAGACTATTTATCACATTTCCTGGTCTTCCATGCCCCTCTGTTACCCCTTCTCTCCAGTTGTCCTGCTCCCTAAAAATTGAACGCCCGCCAGGCGCGATGGCTCACACCTGTAATCCCAGCACTTTGGGAGGCCGAGGCAGGCAGATCACGAGGTCAGGAGATGGAGACCATGGTGAAACCCCGTCTCCACTAAAAATACAAAAAATTAGCCAGGCGTGGTGGCAGGCGCCTGTAGTCCCAGCTACTCAGGAGGCTGAGGCCGGAAGAATGGCGTGAACCCGGGAGGCGGAGCTTGCAGTGAGTCGAGATCGCACCACTGTACTCCAGCCTGGGTGACAGCGAGATTCCGTCTCAAAAAAAAAAAAAAAAAAAAAAAAAAAATTGAACGCCCACACCTTGGCTGTAATTAGAGATGATGTAGTCCGAGAATTACCATCATGATGTGTCCTAATGAAGTGCATTGATGCTTCTCATTACTCTCCCCACACACTCCATCATCACCTGTGTTAGTTTATAAGCATATCTACATATTTTCAACAACCCAGGCGAGGTTTAGAGACACTCCTCTGTGTGATGACATATTCAGAGAAACAGTGACTTATCCTGTGGACAGGCGCAGGGTGAGTGCCACTTGGAAGAACACCAGGTTCTTTGCAGGTGAACTACTGTGTCAAGGAGCCAGGGACACAGCTGAGGGTCACTCGCCAGGACCAGTAAAAGGCAGCATCAAAGAGTGATCTGAAATGTGCAAAAGAATCGATAATCATTCTTCAAAATGAGGCCTTTTCAAACATGGTAAATGTCACTGGCTCTTGGCAACACTACTTGGGATTTATTCTCTCAAAAAGGGCACCACCACAGGGCTAGAATAAAAAGCCCTGGTATGCTATTCTTTAAAATGGCAAAATGACAGAAAAGCAGCATGAGAATTCAGACCTAGATGTAAATTAAATGTGCATAATTCCTCAAGATGTTTTAAGTCATCTCCTCCTAAAAGCTGTGCTGCAGAGGTCAGCGTGGGTCAGCATGGGGGCACCTGGGGCGAGGGAAGGGTGCGTCAGCAAAACCTAAGTGTTCACTCTCACTCTCACACCCCAGTTTCAAATGAATCTCAAAAAGCGATTGCTTATTTCTTATTTAATCAACTACTTCTGTCTTATATTCTGCAGCTCAGGTTTTTTTTAAGCCGGAAAACCAATTCCTTTCCCTGACTCCTCCCTGTCTCTTTTTCTTGTTTGAACACGTTAATCTCTGTCTGATTACTCCACTGTCTCCTTCAATTGACTCCAAATCAAGCCACCTGGGCTACTATGATGGCCTATGACTCTGGATTCTCCTTGTTTCCGTGCCCTTGTCATGTTTACACGAGAATACTGCATCTAACACTTATATCTGATTGTACCATGCTTCCACTTTAAGCAACTCTGATGATTTAGGGGAATTCTCCACAAAGCAGACTTCAAACATTTTGTGTTGCATTCTACATTCTTCCCAGTGTAGCTCCAATCTGTTTTTTCAGCCCAATCTCCTGTATCTACCCCCAAATCCCTATCATGTTATTAAAACTACCCCTACAAATATAACATGCTTAAATATAGACTGTGCCTCTTCACAGCCACCCACCTGGGAGCAACTTGTAATCATTCTTCAAATGCCAATGTCTATAATGTAATACTTCAAAGCAATAGAAAGAGTGATGGGTGCGCACTGCATAGGGATGGATCGGATCTCACAGACAAATGCTAAGCTGAAGAAGCCAGTAATAAGAAAGAACATATTGTATGAGTTCATTTACATGAAATTCAACAGCAGGCAAAAGTAATCCATAGTGATAAAAGAGTAGTTACCTGCTGGAGGTAAGAAGGGGCACAAGAAGCCCTCTTGGGAGATGAAAATGCCCTATCCAATATCTTGAACTGGGAGATAATTACATGGGTATAGATATATGTAAAAATGTATTGAGCTGTACAATGAAGAAATGTCAACATTTCTGTATGTATGTTATACTTCACTTAAAAAGAAAACAAATACCAACAAATTAGTTACCTGTTTGGAGACGTATTTTTACACCCCAACCTCTCCCCAGAAAATAATCCCCCTTTCCTTTGGGTCCCCACTGCCTATTGTAGGTTTCATAATTACAACAAATAGTCCTCACCTGTGTCTTTCTTGCTGTTAGCCTGTAACATCTTTAGTATTTTTCTTTTCATCCCATCTCTTAACACAGTATTTGGTCATATGCTGCTGAATGAACTGTGATAAGAAATCGCAGATAGAACTGAGTTGTGCCCCTGCGAGTATGGGGTCGTTCCTGCTATAAGCATCTCCTAGCATGCCTGTGTATCTCTGAACAGGAAAAATTCTAAGCTAAAGTCCTCTATGCTCTGCAGACTGCACTGTCTTCTCATTAGCAAGCTGAGTGAAGGAAAAATAATTCCCACTACATGATGATGGGCGGAGCATGCTGTGCTGGGCCAAGAGAGTGCACAGTGAGTCTTTTCAGCTGCATGAACATGAAACTGGTTAGTTTTGTTTAAAGAAGGTAAAATTAATTTGTAGCTGTCAGTCAGTTGAGTAAGATTTGCTTCACTTCTGGAATTTATTGACAGGCCCTAATAACCAGCACTTGTCTTTTCTGGAAGCAAACAGCAAAAGCTGAGAACTGGAAATGTGGTGTTCACCTCTGGTTCCCAAGCAAAACAGAAAGAGGTTATTGTGGTCATATAGTTTTTATATCATTTTCAAATTTTAATACATGATTTTGCTATTGGAAGTTTCCCAAATGAGCTTGCTGTTTTTTCTTTATTACTGCAAGGTTAATATAGTCTGAGTGTTCTGGCAAGGTTTACAACACAGAGTGTGGGGTAAGAAAAGAACTGTGATTGTCTATAATAAAGTGGGTGTTGACTCAGATTCAACAATGATTTTATTGAGAGACTTCTGTTTATGGACACTTGATATATTTTAATTCATTTAAATCTCAAGACAATGTTTTGAAGAAGGAATTTATGAGGTCTAATTTACAGATGAGAAAATGAGACTAGAGAGGTCGAATAATTTCCCAATATCATATAGTAAGTGCTAAAGGCAAAATTTAGATGCATACATCTTACACTAAATCCCGTGATCTTTCTTTAAGTATCTGGTTAGGTAATATTGTTATATATTATTATATTAGGTAATAATGTTGTAGATTCAGCTTTCAGGAAGGAACAAGGTCTTCCTTAGATTCCCTTATAACTCATTACATCTGTTGATACTTCAGAGAAGTGAGCACCCAGGGTGAGATTCTCCTAGCATACCATTCAACTCAAGGCAATACTTAAGAATAGCTAATGAGAAACAGATCTTTATTTATCTATGTATTGTTTTTACACAACGTGAGTCCTAAGGAGAGAAGAGCACAGTCCTGGACCTCAAGGAGCCGCCAGTCCATGATGAAAGACCTTGGCTATTCCTCCAAAGGTTTAAAGAAAGACAGGGATGGTCTTAGTGTGACGATCTCTGCATTCATTACTTTCAGCAGAGCAAGAAGCAGCGGCTTCCTGCGAAGTCACCTTGTGTGTGTGTTTAACACTAACTGTTACTCTCATGGGTCATAAGTCCTTCAGGAATGCCAATGCTCTGCATGATCTTAGATTCCCAGGAGTCAGCCATCTTTGTCTCCTGGGCTTCCTGCTCAAACTTAGGACAGCACTTCAATGTGGAAGGAACTGAAGGAACAGAGAATGCTTGCATGGCAGGGACTCACATGAAATAACCCATAAAATAATCTCCCTCTCCTTTGGAGGAAGGGAGCATGATTTGGTTTTCTTTTGAGGACTTGAGTATACCTACTGTGTGCAGGAAGAATTAAACGGGGAGAAGTCAGCTATAGAATAAGTCGATTCCGTTACACTAAGATTGATTTATGACACACTGGGTGCCAGGGTTGTGAGTTCCAGTCTTTAAGGAGTTTAAATCTTTTGAGAAAAGCAGATATAAATAAATGTCAAATAAAGATAGGGAGAGTATGTTATGGGAGCACAGAGAAGGTCACATAAAAACTTGCCTGGAGAAGCTAAGAAAAGCCAGGCAAGGAAAGTGGAAGAGAATCCCAAGATGATAGAGCAGCCTGTCACACTGCACAGAGGCACTGAAGAATGTGTCATGTGTCCAGAATGACAGGAGCTTTGACACTGCTGGACTACAGGTTTGTGTTCATAGTGGCTTTAAATTGTTTTTCTGTTTGATGGCGTCTTTGGTTATTTTCATTTGATTGTTTCTTAATTTTTTAAATATATGAAAAGGTAAATGAACTTATTTTAAAATAAAAGAACAGATCTTGTATTAAGATTCTCCAGAGAAATAAAACCAAAAGGATGTGTGTGTGTGTATGTGTGTGTAATCGTGATTATATTATATATACATATGATTATATGTATATGTGCTTATATACACACATAAGCTAATTACTTAAAATCTGCCTCTTATATAAGTAATTAGTTATAGAGTATAAGTTATTAGCTCATATATGTGTATATAATCATATATACATATAATCATATGTACATATAATCATATGTATATATAAAATATCTCTCTTATGTAAGTAATTAGCTTACATGTATGTACATATGTGAGAGAGATTTTAAGTAGTTTGCTCCCAGGAATGCTGAGGCTTAGTAAGTCCAAACTCTGGAGAGTAGGCCAGTAGATTTGAGACCAAAGGAAGAGTTATAATTCAAGTACAAAAGCAGTCTGCTGGCAGAATTCCTTCTGCTTAGTGGAGACCAGAACTTGATCTAAGAAGGCATTCAGTTGATTAGATAAGACCCACCTGCATTTTAGAGGATAATATTTACTCAAAGTCCACCAATTTAAATGTTAATCTCATCTAAAAAGCACTTTCATAGAAACATCCAGAATAAGTTTGACCAATTATCTGGGCACTGTGGCCCAGTCGAGGTGATACATAAAATTAACCATGATAAGTTCATAATGACCCGTATTTAAAATTCCAAGGATTTTATTTTTTTAATCTTTTAGGTAACACAGAGCCTTAAAAGGTTTTAATCAAATGATGATAAAAGCTATTATTTACAAAATAGGTAGAGCCACATTGTAGATGATGCCTAAACTTTTAAATAAACAGACATTAGAAGTATTAACTGAGACAAATATGGAAAGAAAAATAGGATTTGACCATGTCCAGTTTGCAATGGCAGTGTGACAGCTAGGTACACATATGCTCTAGGCAGTGTAAATACAGGTGTGGTCACGTGCATGTGTGCGAAGCCTATGAAAGTGATAGAAATTTTGGAATTATTTTATATATACAATAATATATATTATTATAATCATATGTATATATAATATGTAATAATTCTCCTGAAAGCATGTACAGGTGATAGAGACTGAGAAGACAGTTGAGGATGGTACTCTGGGGAGCACATTTTATATAGTGAGAGAGAGCAGAGGCAGGGAAAGCAAGACTTACAAAAACACCAAAAATAAGTGGTGAATAAACAAAGAGGCTCTCCTAGGATGTGGAGGGAAGAATGGACATTGACTTAAAGGAAGAATAATAAAGTGTGAACAAAACAAAGGTGCCAGGTCTTCTCAGATATCTTAAATTCTTGTGGGTATGAAAATATCTCACCTGGAAGTCTGGGGGAGGCAGAGGAGGTGATCAGGGGAAATCATGGGTGGAAATGTGATAACTTTGAATGTAAAGAAAACTGCTACCACATTGAAGATGACTGCAAAGAGTGGAAGGAGGAGATAACACATAATGGACAGAATAGCAGAGGTGATGTGAAGAAATAGACCTACTGTCAGACAAATCATCTAAAAACAAGATGGTGGGGGAAGTAAAGGGGGGAATATTTTAAAAGACTTAGGAGAGTTTTCTACAGCAGTGAAGCAGGCAGTATGTATTCTCCATATCTGCTTTCCTTCCAGGTGAAAGGTCATCACTAACAAAATACTCCTGGCCTCTCTCTGTCCCTTCACTTGCTTCTCCCGCATTGTATGTAAAGAAATTTACCTTATTAGCAAAGGTGAAAGAATAAATGCAGTGTGTTTGGCCCAGAGACTCCCTCCTCCTCTCAGGAGTACATTGTGTGCTGTCCACCCATCTCTGCAACATGCCAACCTCACAGAAAGGGTCCAGCCACAATTCAGGAAACTTTCAGGTCTCAGCATTGATAACTGCTGAGTGGGTCTGTCTATCTAATTCTGGGGACCAGTATGAAGGCCATGATCTGCAAATATATGTCTCTCTCTCCAGTCTCATTCTGGTAAAATAGCTTTTTGATATCCCTTTTGCTAATTTTTTGTCTTAATGTTCGATAAAAATCATTGTGCATGGAGAATTGCTATTATTGGGAATGGGACTCCCCAAAAGATTAAAACAAAGGCAATCTGTGCATGCTTTGTCATCCACGTCTTGACTGAGCCACCTGACGGCAGGGATGGATGAAGAAGGAAAGATGAAATTGATGCAGAAATTGAAAACAATAGACTTAAACTATTTTTTGAGACTGTTTTCCCAATTGTAAAATGCCTACCCTATAAGATAGCTGTGGGTATGAGCCATATTAAATGAGATCCTTTATATAACATTCATAGAACAGTGATTCCATGTAGGTGCTAAGAAAGATAAATCCCCTTCTTCTTCCTAGAATACCTACCATCTATTAAATATTAAAACACTCAAGTGCACACTCCATTGGTTTGTAATTGTTTCATAAATGTCATGTTGTATCCTGTGGAGATCTATTGGTCTTTAAGGGCAGGGACTTCAGAGTTCTGTGGAATCCTATAAAAAACAGGGATATCTTTTGTACCCCATTCACCCTCCCTCGGACACCATGTATCTGCTTCTCTAGAAGCAATTAACCCCAGTGGCAGGATTAACAACACAGAGATTCTTTCAGAGATGACAATGGACCTTGGAAGTGAGGTCCAAGCACAGGTGAAAGAAAGACTCCTGTGAAGGCGAGTCCTCCAAAGCGTAAATAGGCCTGATCAGGCAGTGCTTGGATTGGCTATGAGGCACTCGGTGAGAAAAATGAAAGACAGAGAGGCCCTCAGAACGGAAGAGAGAGAGCTGCGTAGTCTTTGCATGGTGGAGGTTTTGCTAAGTGGTAATTGTAGTGTGTGATTCGAGGAGTTATGGAGGGAACAAGAAACCCTGGCCAATTATTTATTTGCTGCCTGGAAGGCTGAAGTAGCTCTGATTATGAAGCACACATATTATCTCTATACTTAGAGTTCCAAAATTATTTTTAACTTGCAAGGTGGGAAGCCCCTGAATAGTTACCAAAAGAAAAAAGACACATTGAATTCCAAGCAATTCTCAGTTGAAATGTACATGAATATATATAATACATGCATACAGATATATGCTCTGAAAAGTGTACAAAGTACATATACACAAGACTGGAGAAATCTCACTGACCTCTTACTCCTCATAGATGGCCCACCTTGATTCCACCTCCATGCAGAGCTCACAGCTCTGGCCCTCCCGCCTCTAAGTGGGCATTCCTCTGGACTGTCTAGTCTCTTTCAGGGGCCTTCGGTTTTTGCCACTGCTCAAGTTCACAACCCAAGTTCCTCCTTTTAAAAAAATTGGCTGGTAAAATTATATGCATGTATCGTGTGTAGTATGGTGTTTTGAAGTACATATATATCATGAAATGGTTGTATCTACCTAGTTAACAAGCACAATGACTCACACAATTATCATTTTTGTGGTGAGAGCATATCCACTCTCTCTGCACTTTTCAAAAATACAATATATCCTCATCAATTATAGTCATCATGCTGTACAATAGAGTTCTTGAACTTACTCCTTGTGTCTAACTGTAATTACATATCTGTTGACCAACATTTCTCCATATTCCCCTCGCCTAACCACCTCAGCCTCTGTAACCATCATTCCATTCTCTCCTATGAGATTGAGTCTCATATTGCAGTCACGAAAACCACCTGTCAAATCTTGTCTTTCACAGTGTTTCTTTGCATTTCTACTACCATCACCTTAACATATGTGGACTACTTACCCAATCTTTCTGCAGCTTTTATTGCAGTTTTCTCTGCCTCCATGTCGCTATGCAAAACTTTGTCAAGTGATTTCTGAAGCACAGTTCTCTGATCACATAATGCAGTATGACTCCATTTTCTAGTTAAGCAAACTAAAGTATAGAAAAGGGAATTTTATAGTTATAAGGTCGCATGACTTACAAATTTCAGAGGTGGGTCTCTCTGGCTCCAAAGCCACATTCTGGTCACATTTGGTCTGTGGCTCCAAAGTCACATTCTTTTCACCATATCACACTCTCAGGCATCAGGAAAGTCTCCACATGTTCCTGGAAGGTGGTTGACTTCCTGCCTTTCTCAGCAGCCTGTGCCCTAGTTGCTTCCCCAATGCTGACAACAAGGCTCTTTACTGAGATCCCTGCTGCTAGCTGCAGTGAAGCCAAGCATCAGGTCAGGATACCGTTTAGTGGGCAGTGGAGTCGGGAGGGACAAGCACCAGTGCCTGTGACTTCTGTGTTTTAATATTCACTTAACTTTGTAGAGCAATTATATTCCACGCATTCTACACCAGCTGGTATTTACTTCATCCTCCATCAGGCATCAACAGAGCATGGGACTGCAAGACAGAAATATTACTCTGGCGAGCATAAATATTTCATTTTTCACACCACAAATGCGTTGATGATTTATTAATTAGCCTAAAGGCTGCTGCCTCTGCAGAGCTGAAAATGAAGCCTTTCTGCTCTAAGAATTGAGCCTGTCTGGGACACAGTGCCCATGGGTGACGCTCAACTGGGAACACGGCCCAAGTTTGTCAAACAGCCTCATGATTGCCTAGTCCAAATTTTGCAGGCCCAGTATTCACCCCTGACTGCCTGCAGAAGCCCTGCAGATACATTTTTCAGCCACAAAAAAACATCTTGTCTATGCCTTTCCAGAAGATGTAGCTGGGACCAGAACCAACTAGTCTACCCACCAGCCCGCCGCTGAGAAGAGGCTGCCCGTCAGTTGAAGGGTCAGTGCCCGCCTTTGACTTTGACTCAGCTGCTGAGGCTACATGACTCATCCGAGAGTAAGATACTCAGTAGACCCAGTGGAGCCTCCTCCTTGAACTTCAGCTGTAAATATCAGGTCAGTGGCAGTATCCAGGGACAAAACACTCATGCAACAAAGGTCATGTCCACCTGAGACCTGCACAACCACCTTAAGCAACCCCTTGAGCTCTCCGAAGGGACCCTCATCTGGGTTCTGAACACGCTGTAATTGTTAAATGGAAGACTAAGAATGGAGGCCAAAATATTGTTTGTTTTTGATGAAGCTTAATTAGAGGACATGGTTTGTTCTCAGATCCAAGTGTTCTGCCAACTCCCCACATCTATCTAGTGCAATGGTTCTTAAGAGCAGGAGGTGATCTTAGACCTGGGGGACATTTGGTCACATCTGGAGACATTTTTTATTATCATGCTATGGGCATCTAGTGGGTACAAGCCAGAGATGCTGCTAAACATCTTAGAATGCACAGGAGAGCTTCCTGCACCCCATGTCCAACAAAGAATCATCTGACCCAAATGTTGATAGCGCCAAGCCTGGAAAACCTTGGTCTACACTTGTGGGAAGCACATCTGCTGTAATGTAAGTCTGTAAATTACACTCATTTACACATGTCTCTACCTCCCACTGGTCCTGGAGAAGAAAGAAGGACAATGAGAATCCATATCCCATGCTCAGAACCTTGGAGAGATTAACTCCATATAATTGAGAGGTATGGATCAGTGATTGTTTCTCTCCACCCAGGTAATTCAAATCACCTTAGTAAGAATTAATGGTGGGGCAGGAAGTGAGGGGAATTCTTAGAGAAAATCACCTCAAAGGCACCAGAATTGAGGAAAAGAACTTCCTCACATTACCCATTCTCAGACTCCAGCCACCCATATTACAGATGAACCTCAAACTCTAGCAAGTGGTCAGTGTAATAGTCAGCAGCACATCCTGACCCATCTTAGACTGCTCCCAACATGGTCTCCCTTTGTTGCCTAGCCTCAGACCCTCAGCTTCCTGACTTGATATGGACATCTGCCCTTGGCTCCACTGACTTACCCTAAATTTTACCTTGGACCTCAGCTGGAAAATTCTACCCCTTTCTCCTTTTGAGATATATATTAACATTAATTACTTTTTTTACTCCTGCCTGCATAGCTGAACCCATACGCAGGCCCTTGGCTAGGAACAACCTGATAAAGGGATAGGAGAGCCAAACATAGAAGGCCCCTGAGTTGTACCTCTCTGTATGTCTCAGTCAATCTTCTCAAATATCTTTCAAGTTCGGAATGACCATTTTATGTAAGAGGCAGTTGAGGTTCAGAAAGAAGTCGTGGGTTCCTGAGATACTAGGAGGCAATAAGCATTGAAGGGATGTGGATAAATTGTTAACTGAATGAGTCGGCTAATATGTGGCAGAAGCAGAATGAGAAGCAAGATCTGCCTCATGCCAAGCTCTGGCTTTCCTGCTGTATGCTGCCTCCTGCCTCCTCATCCCTTCTCTGTCTCCTGTACCAGGACTTATGGTCCTGTCCCAGGAATATGACTTTATAACTCACATATTTTTAGCGGTAGTATCCCCAAGCCTTAGCTCTGTATCCAGGACTCTGAAGTTTTTCATATCCAATGCAATGAATTTGAGAAATTGCAAAATGGCAAAGATCTTTTGGGACATGACATGCCTATGATTCCTCACACCATATATATCTGGATCTCCATAGAGACTATCTCATTTTCATAAAATTCTTTAAAATTCATTTATTCAACAGCTATTCATGGAGAAGCATCATAGTGTATTTGGGAAGGTTTAGGATAGTAGTTAAGTGTAAAAGTTCTGGGGTCAAATTACTTGGAATCAAATCTCACTTTACCCACATATTCATTCTATGACTTGGAGCAATAATATTGACCCTTCTTGGGGACTTACCCATAAATAGAAATAATAATGGCACCTACCTCGCAATTTTGCTGTGAAAATTAGCTGAACAAATCATTATATTCTCTGCCAGATTGGGACTACTTAGTCACATGCCGGTCATTAATATTGTCCCATATGGAACATGTGCTCAATGTATTTAGTAACGCTCTTTTTTTTTTGAGACAGGGTCTTGCTCTGTCACCCAGGCTGGAGGGTAGAGGCACAATCACAGCTCACTGCAGCCTTGATTTCCTGGGGTCACGACACCCTCACGCCTCAGCCTCACAAGTAGCTGGGACTAGCGGTATGCACCACCAGACCTGGCTATTTTTTTTTTTTTTTTTTTTTTTTTTTTTTTTTTACTTTTTGTAGAGATGAGGTCTCACTATCTTGTCCAAGCTGATCTAGAATTGAGTTCAAGATCCTCCTGCCTTGGCCTTCCAAAGTGCTGGGATTATGGGTATGAGTTACTGTGCCCAGCCAATAATATTCTTAAAATTAACAACAACAAAAAATAGCACTTACTGGGTCTTCACTCTGTTTTCAGACTTACTCAACTCTTTGTCTGTTATCTAATGTAATTAGCATATCACCCCATGAGTTGCGTACCACTAGTATGCCTGTTGTACAAAAGAGTGCGGGGAAGAGTCTCAAAGAATATAATTTTCCCAAGATGGCATGGTTAGTAAGTAGTGCAGTAAGGATGTGAATGTGAATTCAGACTGTCTGGCTGACAGTCTGTCTCTGCTAATCACTATCCTACACCATGTGAGGGACGGGCATGAGAAATGAAAGACAAGGCATGATTGAGCCACATACAAATCACTAAACAGGATCAAAGAGTACCTTGAGTGAGAAAAGAAGCTTCCCAAAAGATGCAATGTTTGTTTGTAGCTTTACACATGAGGATTAATCGGGAAGCACTTTGGTTGGAGCCCTCTTCACAAAAGTAAAAGAACATCAGAGGCAGCTTCTTATCACTAGCTGGAGCGTGGATTGTGAAGACCAGCAAAAAGAAGAGGGGTCAGTATGGTATGCATGAGCTGGGTCACAAGAGATCTTAGACACTGCAAGCATCTGACTTTTTCCAGAATTCCCTAGCAGCAGGATGAAAGGACATTTGGGTCTTAGAGAGGTTTGTCCCAGCCATAGTGGGGCCAAGAAGTTATGGGGTAAGATTGAAAAAGTAGACCCCGACAAAAGAAGTTCCTGTGATAAATCCTACACCAAGACAGAAGCAAAGAAAATGGACAACTTGGGTGGACAGATAAGGGAGACATTTGGAGGGTGTAAACCCCTTCAAGTTTGAGTACAGAAAAGTTAAAAAATAAAATCTCTGTATAGGTGAAGGGTGAGTCTCCTAGCAAAGTTAGAGTCTCATAATAGCAGAGCTTCAGGACAAGTACCCAGCCTCCAATGGGGCCTGGCCACCAGGGTCAGAACAAGGAGAGATGATGGCTATGGCCAGCATTAGCCATTCCTCATGCATCCCACAAGCACTGACCCTACCTACACAGTTCTCAGGCTGGAGCTGTGGGCCCCAAGGGTAATAGCCCCAAGTCTTTACATTGACCTATGTAGCTGGCCAGGCATGGACTGAATTGAATTAAATGAGCAATTTCTAATTCTTATTTTAGTGAATAAAAAAATCATATAATAAAATTCAGCATCATTCAAAATAGTGAATACTAGTGACTTCCCATGAAGTCATTTAACCTACTTGATTTAGGGAATCTGGAAACCTTTCACAAGACTAATATCAACATATGGGCAGATTTCATTATCATTAATAAGAATCTGTTAAGCAAGTAGTGCTCAAAATGCTTTATGCTTCAAATATTGAAATAGACAGTATCCTCAGAAATGGCTTCCCAAGCTTCTACTCATACAGCCTGCATCAAGGTCACATTCAGGACTGTAAGAGGACATCCTCCCTATTACTACAAATAACAAAGGCTTTGCAGGTCACAGTATTGAGTATGGGGAACCTGCAGAGATTCAGCCAAACCATTTCTTGAGGGGAAAGTCACAGAATTTTTGTTGACCATGGGAGTAGTTGAGAATTGATATCCCAGATCAATTTGGATAAACCAAATCCAGTAATTTTTAATAATAATTTGCTAAATATGGTAGGACCCAGACCATGCTGTCTTAAAATATGGCACCTTGGCAGGAGTTTGAGGCCAGCTTGGCCAACACAGTGAAACCCCGTCTCTACTAATAATGCAAAAATTAGCTGGGTGTGGTGGAGCACACCTGTAGTCCCAGCTACTCGGGAGGTTGAGGCAGGAGAATTGCTTGAACCCAGGAGGCAGAGGTTGCAGTGAGCTGAAATCGCACCACTGCACTCCAGCCTAAGTGATAGTGAGACTCCATCTCAAAAAAAAAAAAAAAAAAAAGGCATCTTGCATACTGAGTATTCTAAACTAAAGAAAATTGAATACACCTCAAAACCAGGAATGCCTCTCTGACCTTCTCTTACCCTTCTCCCCTAAAGTATGCCATAAATTAATTATCTGGCCTTCCCCTAAACATAGGCCATAAGATCACCATTTCAGAGGGGTTCTCCCTATACCTGGGGGAAAAGAGCATCTGAAGACACAACACCACCAAGAAGAATCTGGACAAACAAGCCTTGCTGAGTGTCCCCTTGTTTATTACCATGAGATTACAGCCTTTCGTCCTCCAATTACACTTCTACACGTCTGTTCATTCTTCATCAAACCTATGCATAAAAATATACAGATTTCTCTGTTTCTTTGAGTCTTCATTTCTGACGGCCTTTGTGTCACATCAAATTTATATTAAATAAATTTGTATGCTTTTCTTTCATTATTCTTTCTTTTGTTGTAGGAGTCTCAGCCATAAACTCAGCAATGGGCAAGATATTACTTTTCTCCTCTACGAATGAGACATTCCTTTGAAATGCTGTACATCACACTTACAAAATGTTTTACATGTGGATATTAACAGCTATTGGGAATTCTGCCATCTCACTATGTTTCTTGGAACTCTTGAGCTCAAGTGATGTTCTCACCTCTCCCTCCCAAAGTACTAGAATTACAGGTGTGAGCTACTGTGCCTAGTCCCTTTTTTGTATTTCTTTAGGTATATTTTTTCTATCTGGCCTATTTTAAGCATTTCAAACAAAGGCAATTTTAATATAGTATTCAAAAATGTAGATGCTTAGAGGAAGTAAAATAAATGTACAGGGAGTGGCTATGTCTTCCTTATGAGTAGAACAACCACTTCAGAGCAATCTTTGTCTTGCCTTTATGTTAAGTTCTAGGAGAATAAATAATCAGGAAGCAAAAAGGAGAGAAGTGGGCTGGATGGCTGTGGCTCCTTCCTAGGGGAGGCAGCAAATCGGCATTTGCTCAGATCCTTATATAACACAAAAAGATGAATTCCTGAAGCCTGTGAAATTAAATATTTTCAAAAATAAAGCAACGAATCTCTAAAATAAATAGAAATTTATTTTTACTCAACTTCTGCAGAGAGGACCTTTGAAGTTAAAATTCAATAGAAGATAGCAGAAATTTAAAAATTTTTTAAAAACACCTAAAACTAAATATCATATCTAAAATAAAAAAGCAAATTAAGATAATAATGATTTGGAAATATTAGTTTATTAGTATCTCTATCATATACAAATCTCAAGGTTGATATTTACAAGATGACTAGTAACATCAGTACTGAGCATAACATCAAGTGAAGACAGGGGTTCAAACATTTTCCTGAAGGTATTAACTACATAATTGCATTCTTGGCAAATGAGTCATTAGACAAATTGCTACAAATAAACAAAAACCTAGATACTTATGTTTTAGGCAGTCTAGAGAGCAGGATAACTTAATTAACATAATTGCTGAAAACTTAAAATTCTTGATTGATTACAGCAAAAATTCTTTCTAAATTGATCAGTGACAGTGATTGAAAAAAACAAAATGGAACAAGCACAAAACCTCAAGATTGACAGAAGAAGTAGCAAATCCTGTTTGGAGCAAAGAAAATTCAAAACAGATGTCAAGGAATTCCTGTAGATCAAGTTTCAAGCAATGAGATCTCTTGGTTAAAGGGCAAAAGAAAACTTATATGGTGACAACAAGGTACTGTGCGTTAAGGGCAGCAAAATCAACATGGCCAAATGTCCAATATTGGAATTATTCTTTAGGTGTATAAGCTTGAAGAAACAAATTGAAATTATGTTTATTTAAAAAAAACACATAGAAAATAACCAACTAGACTTTTTAAATCATTAAACTAAAGTTCTGGAAATGGAACACAGTGAGTAATTAAAATTAGAAAATGCAATATCTAAGTTGAACAGCTAATTTAACAAAGCTGAATAAAGAATTAAATAATCAAAGGATAGAATCAAATGAAACCATAAAAAATGAAGAACAGTAACAAAGACAGAAAATTGGGGAGAAATTTTAATAAACATGCAAGATAAAAATATCTAACATAAGATCCGTTGTAGTTTCAGAGGAAATGAGATAAACTGAAAAGAATCTATTAGAAAGAACTGCTACAATAGTCAAGAGAGTGTGATATTGACATGAAAATAGGCAAAATAAAGTTCAGAAATAGACCCACACAAATATGGACAATTGATTTTGGACGAAGATCCAAAAGCATCTTTCAGTGGATTTTCAAAAATTGCTGATAAAACAATCAGATAACCATACACGAATGTAACAACAAAAACTAAAAAAAAAAAAAAAAGAAAGGAAAAATTGTAGTTCATACCTACCATGATATGCAATAATCAAACAGGCTATAGGCCTACACTGAAAACATACAACTATAAAGCCTCTAGAAAGAAAACATCAAAACAAATTTTAGTGATCTTGGTTAGGCAAAAGTATTTTAGTTACAACATTGTCATGAGTTGAACTGCGTCTCCACAAAAAAAAAAAAAAAAAAGTTGATATCCTAACCCCTAGTACATCAGAATTTGATATTACTTGAAAATAAGGTGTTCACATAGGCAATCAAGTTAAAATAAGTTCATTACAGAGAACTTAATACAATATGATTAGTGTGTTTGTACGAAAGGGAGATGTGGATATGACAGAAATGCACAGACAGAAGACAATGAAGAGAGACATAGGGAGAATGCCATGTGACAGCCAGGGATGAGAGTGATGCATCCACTAGTCAAGGGATGCCAAAGATGGCCAGCAAACTACCAGAAGCTAGGAGAGAGGCATGAAACAGATTCTCCCTCACAGCCCTCCAAAGGAACCGGCCCTGTCGACACTTTGATTTCAGACTTCTAGCCTCCATAACTGTGGAACAATACATTTTGGTTATTTTAAGCCACTCACCTAATTTGCGGTACTTTGTTACAGCAGCCCTAGGAAACTAATATTTAATACAAACATCATAAACATGATCTATACATTATAAAAGAAAAAGAAACACTGGACCTCATCAAAGTTAAGAACCTGTGCTCAGCCGGATGCGGCAGCTAAGCCTGTAACCCAAGCACTTTGGGAGACCAAGGTGGGCAGATCATGAGGTCAAGAGATCGAGACCATTCTGACGAACGTGGTGAAACCCTGTCTCTATTAAAAATACAAAAGTTAGCCAGGCGTTATGGTGGGCGCCTGCAATCCCAGCTACTCGGAAGGCTGAGGCAGGAGAATCACTTGAACTCGGGAGGTGGAGGTTTCAGTGAGCCAAGAAATGAGAACATATAAACATGCAAGAACTTGTATCTGAATGCTCATGCAACTTTATTTGAAATAGCCCAAAACTGAAAACAATCTAAATGTGAAAAACTGCTCAGTGCAAAACGAAATTGTTGTGTATAACTATACAAAGACATGCTACTCAGCAATAAAAAGGAATGGACTGTTTTCATATACAACAACAGTTTTTAAATAATTAAGCAGAGTGAAAGAAGAAACCTGGCAAAAATTGTATACTGTATGCTTTCCTTTTTAAATAGGTCTCCACAATGCACACGAATCTGTAATTCATCAGTGGTTGCCTAGGGATGGGGAGGCAGGGTGAGAGGGCCATCAAGACTAGATTACCAAGGAGCAGGAGAACATTTGGGAGGGTGGAGTAATGGATATGTTTATTATCTTGATAGTGGTGGTGGCTTCAAGAATGTATGTATCTGTGAAACTCATCAAATTATACACAGTTTATGTCAATTATACAAAATATAATGAATCATTATTAAATTGGATTTAACCCCCAATAGAGCAAATGTTAAAAACTTCTGGAGTAGCAAGTATATTTACATACTTGTGGAATGTTATTTAGAAAATAATTTTACCTCAACTAACGGAAGTGGAAATAAGATTGTTTTCTGACCTATGCAGTTGAAAATAATGGTACCCTCTGATGCAGTAATTTGTTCTACCTCCTCCCCACATAAGTATAGATCTGATTATCACTAATATTCATAGGATAAATCTTTCTTTTAGTAAAACTATAATATCAATCAATAGAATTAATTGCCAGATCCCAGCATATTTATAAAACAGAATAATGTTCAGCAGTGAGTTTGAATGAACTACAATTACATAGTGAACCTCATATCTCACATATTTTATTAATATTTGTTTGTATCAACACAATATCAAATAAGTAAAAGCTACATAAAATAAAAACAATATTAAATAATATAATAAATATTAAATAAAAATTGCAACAATAATCATAGAAAGACTGAAAAGTAATATATGTTAATATTATGATTTTTAATGATAGCTAAGGAAGTTTTTTCTTACTCCTATCATACTTCCAAATTTTATTTAATGAGTGTATACTATTTCGACAGTGAAAACAATAACCTACAAATTTCAAGTGTTAAGCTAAATCATTACAGGGTGTAACTACAGCTATTTTTAAGTATCACTTTGTGACATAGATTACTGATTAAAATATAGCAACTAAAGGCATTTCATTCATAATATCAAAGTATAATGCTTCACTAAAATAGCAAGTTGGATATCAGCTGATTTGCTTTATAAGTCCACACAGTGCACAAAGTCTCCTAAAATAGCCCCCAAAGAGCAAAATGTAGGCCAGAACACCAAAAGGAATTCATTTGATGAATTGTATATGACGTAATGTAAAATTCATAAATGGAAGTTTTCTGAGTCTAAAAATAGTTGAAATCCTCAAAATTAGGCAAAATGGACCAAGATATTTCTAAAAGGATATAAGCACTTGCCCTGACAGGTGTAATATTGTACATATTTCATAAAATGCATTGAATTATGTAAATATGAATTTTAGATGAGTGTCAGTGGGAAACTTTTCATTAACCAAATTAGTTTTACTCAGATAGGCTGTAGGCAAAATTTTCCACTCCCAGATGAGTATCCATCATGGTGACAATGTCAGTGAGTTAAGAGGACCCACTGCCAGCACACAGGCACTCGGCAGAAACCAAGAATTGCCTTGGTCAAAAACGAAGAGGCACTGGACAAACACGGTGCCAAAGCCCTGGCAGGAAAACTTGCAAGAAGAAGAAATATTCCTAGAAAATTACAACCAATAGATTCTTACTTAGAGTTAATATGAGCCAGAATCCATGTCAAATGCGTAGGATAAAAGATCAATATTTTATGATCCCACAGCTAAGAGAAACAGACAGAAATAAATATCATTGTACTGTTACAAGTTCAGTAGGCAGGTCTGTACAAAGAACAGACGGATCTCAGAATCGGACTGGTAGTTTCTGCTTTGGGCTTTGGGACTGGGGAGGAGGGACTGCCTGGGAAAAGGAATATTTGTTCTGGACCTTAAACCTGAGTAGGACTTGTCAAACAGAGAAAATGGGAGAAATAATTGCAAATCGAAGTGAAAGGTATGACTTCTTTGCAAAATTATGAATCGTTTTCAGTACCAGATATTTGGATACTTAGGTGAAAAGTGATAGATGTTAGTTCAAAGTAGTAAGGGATAGTTTTTGGAGATAGAAGAATATAGGCTGTCATTTCCTCCTTTAGGCATTGGAGATCCCATGAAAGTACTGGTGTTGTTGCTATTGTTTTATTTGTTGTCTATTGTATTGTATTGTATTGTATTGTATTGTATTTTGAGACGGGGTCTCTCTCTTGTTGCCCAGGCTGGAGTGCAATGATGCGATCTTGGCTCACTGCAACCTCTGCCTCCCAGGTTTAAGCAGTTCTTCTGCCTCAGCCTCACAAGTAGCTGAGATTACAGGTGCCTGCCACCACGCCCAGCTAATTTCTGTAATTTTAGTAGCAACAGAGTTTCAACATGTTGGCCAGGCTGCTCTCAAACTCCTGAGCTCAGATAATCTGCCCGTCTCAGCCTCCTAAAGCGCTGGGATTATAGGCGTGAACCACTGTGCCCGGCCTATTTGTTTACTTTTTAAGAACAGGAATGAAAAATGATTGTTATTTTTAAAGAAACAGATTTAGAGAAATGAGTAAAATTGGAGAAAGAAAATTATTGTAATAATCAGTGAGAGATGATAATGGATTGAATTGAAGGTTTGACATTAAGGAAGGATTATAAAAGGATTTAAGAACTATTTTGAAAGATGAATAGTCAGAGCTTGGTTCAAAATTGTGGAAGGTGAGAGAGAGGGAGTAATAGATAAGAACTCTGAGAATTCAAATTATGACAACCCAGAAGATGGCAGTATCATTAACCCAGTTGTGAAATGCAGGAAAAAGAGCTGGTTTTAGGACATAGATAATGAGTTTAGTTTTGAACATGCTGATTTGTATCTTCTTCCATCATATGCAGGAATGTGGAAAGTGGAAATATATTTTGGAACTAAAATGAGAGTTTTGAGTTACTGAAATAGACTTAAGACTGTAAAAATGGTAGTTACAGCTCTTAGAAAGGGTGAAAGACTAATAATCAGAAGAGAATACAGGTATTGGGTACTCACTGTGTGATCAGGTAGTGCCTGAAGACTTTGTGTATATATTCATTTATTTAATTCTTACAATAATGCTGTAAGTTAGCCACTAGAGTTATTTCTCCCATACACAGGGAAATTGACTCACAAAGAGGCTAAAAACTTGTCCAAGAGTACAAGTGACCAAGCTGGGATTCACACCCAAGTAGCTAGTGCCAGGGCAAAGATGCTTAACCAGCACTTTGTGCTGACCCTGGGCCACCTGACAAGAAGGAAATTGGAGAACGTTGACCTTTGGCAATGGAGGTGGGGAAAGTGGTGCAAAAGGAGACCAGCAGAGGCCACAGAGGAACACCTTGGAGAGTGTAATGTTAAGAAAAGCAAAGGATGAGCGTTTCAAGGAGGGGGCAGCCCACCTCGTCAAACAGTGCAGAGAAATCTCAAATGCCTGTGTGTGTATGGGGCCAGAAGCTGTAGAGCAGCTTTCTGTGAGGTTGTGGGAAAGGTGGCTAGACTCTGATGGGCCATGGAGTGGCATGGGAGTGATGGTACAAAAGCCATCAGGCAAGGAGAGGAAGAAGCCACTAGCTTGATCGGTAACAGGACGGAAGAGAGATTTATCGCATTTCCAATAGCGGGGTTGTCCCAGATGTCTGTCTAGGCTCAGTTGGAAAAGCCAAAGTCTGCCAAGAGGATCATACCCTTACCCCCAGGCTTGTCTGAATGCATTTTAGGCAAACTCAATGGGTCAAAAGAAAAGGACTAGTGCTTAGGACCAAAGTACAGGAATAGGAACTCCAAAACATTGAAAGAAGTCTGAAGGCTTCATTTAAGACAGTCCTCTCCAGAGTGAAGATTGGGACTGTCATAGACAGAAGGAGACCTGGGCATCAGCATCTAGAATGAGCAAAGGACCCCAGAGACTTTGAAGCAATGTTCACCTACAGGCCGGTTTGAGAACACAACCCGCGAGGCAGAGGAATGGGTTGGGGCCCAGGAAGTTGAGGGATATGCTAATATATTCCAGGACAGAATGCGTTACTTAAGATAAATCATATGTCCTTCAAAGCCTCATATTATCCTGGGCTTTGGATGTTTTGGTATTTCTGCCTCCCTCTCTGAATTCACATCTTAAAAAATCTGTGTGTGCTATGCCATGAGCGCGCTAGAGGGGATGCGTTCTCTGAGCCCAGTGTGGCAGGAGCAGCTTCCAATCCAAGTTAGACAGACAAGTGCACACTTACTATTTCTAAATATAAATGCTTGGGAGGTCCAATATGGCCAGAGACTGGCAGTGAAATTTCTCTTTCAGTGAACTTGGGTCTTATACGTAATTGATGGAATGGTTCTTTTCTTTTTTCTTTGTACTTCCTCCTAGAAAATGACAGCCAAAGGCCGGGCGCAGTGGCTCAAGCCTGTAATCCCAGCACTCTGGGAGGCCGAGATGGGCGGATCACGAGGTCAGGAGATCGAGACCAGCCTGGCTAACACTGTGAAACCCCGAAAACTAACCGGGCGAGGTGGCGGGTGCATTTAGTCCCAGCTACTCGGGAGGCTGAGGCAGGAGAATGGCGTAGACCCAGGAGGCGGAGCTTGCAGTGAGCTGAGATCCGGCCACTGCACTCCAGCCTGGGCAACAGAGCAAGACTCCATCTCAAAAAAAAAAGAAAATGACAGCCAAAATCTCCACTTGGCATTACAGGGGCAAGGAAGACATGGGCCTTTAATACTGGGAAGGAAGGGACTCCTCTGCCCAGCCCTTTGAATGAACATACTCAGCTCTTACAAACCCATACAACCACAAATCAGCCAGGTACATGGGATCATAGAAAATGTAATTCTGTGACCACCTTTTATTTCCCTACCCTAATTTTTTTCCCCTTACTATTGACATACTTGGTTCACTAAGACCCACTTTTCTGTCTATCAGGCTTCCAATATTTTTCCAAAAACCCCACTTTCATGTCATCTCCACCCTCTTGCCTTATGGCCATGTTTAGAAGTGCAGAATTAAACTCCATGACCTTCAAACAACATACATTTAGTGTTTGCTCTCTAGACCTTCCTTGAATGATAACTGGAGATAAGAGATATTCCATTTTCCCTTCTGACTGTGGAGTCCTGCTGGTCATGCCCACCCCTTGCCTGACTTCCCTCAAAGGAGAAGGTGGACACACACAAAAATAAATGGCAGAAGCTTGGGGATGGGATTTGTGTCTCTCTCTGTCAGCTGTCTTAAATGATTCTCTTTTCTGTTCCCCAGAAGAACCACGGGGAAGCCTTCTACTGTCATTCATCAACTTTGGTTTGGAAAGAACAGAACCATTTTGCATAACGCATGGGTCCCCCCTAAATTATAAATATGCTGTGACTGCATATTTTCCTACTGCTTTCTTCTATACCTCGATATCATCTTAAAAACTATATTTCCAGAATCAGGAAAATAAAAGGTAAATTGAATGTGGCAAGATCAGAAGTCAGAGCCAGGAACCAACCATGTGTCTTGGCCAGCTTCCAGGATGTATGACAGTACTTTATCCAAGTAAATTGTCCCACAACTCATATGGGTCCATCTTCTGCTTCACTTCCTTCCTAAATGGTTTCCAATAAGTACTGTGCTTTCCTGATAGCTGGAATAATCTCAGCTTTTCCCCATGTATGCACATCCCTGTGTTCCAGACCCCTGCCCAGTCTGAACCCTGAGCCATACCTTTTCCTCTTGAAGTGTTCCAAGAGGATTCTTATTTGACTTCAGTGGCTTGCTCTCTGAGAGCCAACTTTTAAAATTGCTGTTTGACTGGCTTGATTGTTTGTTTTAAGTAAAATATTTCATAATATCAGGTTATACCTGGACCCAAATAAAAAGGAAGCAAACACTTTTAATACATTTTCCTTTCAGTCATTCCAAAGATGTTTAGGTCAAAATGAACCAGAGCAGGAATAGATGTAGAAAAAAAAATGTAAGGCTCATAATAATTTATATTTTCTACCTAAAAATACAACTTTAGTTCTGACCTCCTTCAGCCTTCAGTTTTCCCAAAGGTCCTGACATCTACTCCTACTCAATGCATTCATGCTGAGCAAGCCTCTGGTCACGGGTTTTCTCACCTAACATGTTGTATAGTTCCTGTCCTTGTTGAGAAGTCAATCTATAATTCTCAGGTTTATGATTTTCCCTTTTTTGGGTCACAAAGAGATCTAGTCTTAAAATACGGCCAAAGTGTAGCAAGACAGGAAGGGTCATCCCTGAGAAACCAGGTGGTAGAGTAGGATAAGGATGCACTGTTCTTAATCTAAGAGTGTTAAAGGTGGTATTGAGACATATTGTACATCCTGCTTGATCCTGTTGCCTTGAAAAACTTAACATTGCATGGACTCCTGCAGTATCCTAACATCTTTCTCTTTGCAACAGCATGGTGCTTTCAGGCCCGTGGATGCACTTAGCAATGGAAAAGATTATTCCAGCCAAGGAGACTGAGGCTTACAGAGACTAAAAATGTGACTTAGAAAGCTAATCTCCATTAGCTTCATGGGAGAGAGTCCTGTCCTGTTCCGCCACGGGCTCATGTCCCCTGCAGGGATTATTAGATTTATGAACTTCCTAGGCATTTATTGGCTGTATACACACTTTGCAATTTAATGGTAAATTCCAGGGTACAAGGAATTGTTTTCTTTGTCTTATGTTCTATAGCATTTTTCATGCATTGTGTGCATAACAACTTGGTTCTTGAATTCAATTGAATTGAACCTAACACCGTCTTTATATTCTTTTTGGTACAATATTCTTATGAATTAGGGTTCAGTTTTTCCAATGCAGAAAAATATTTTTTCCTTTATCCTGTGCATTTTTTGAAACAATATATTAAGTGTGTAAGAGTTTCTGGATGAATTGAAGTAAGTAGAATTTCTATAAAGATATTTAACCTCCTCTGCAATCAATTTTTGTTTGTTTAATAGGAAAAAAATACTTCCTGAAGTCCCCACAATTTTCACTTCCCTAGTCTGCTGAGTATACCCCACCCTCAACCCTGGAGGTTGAGTGTACTAGCTATTATGCGAGAAAATGAATCAGAACCTTTTTCCTTTTAGCAAGCCCCCTGCTGAAAAGGTATACATCCTTAGAAATGTATTTGTGCTTTGCCTGCTCTCACACGGTGACCATGTAGGTCAGGTGTTTCACAAATTATCTTGTAGAGAGAGATAATGCAGGAGATTCAGTGTCTAGCCCAATGTTGGACAAGTTACAGCTGTTACATTTCAGCTATTAGGTAGAAGTCATAACTGTGTTTGTATCAGCACCAAGATGAGTCTTGTCTCTGGACAGGAGATGATAAGTCAGGCTTTTTCCAGGAATGTTAAGAAGGGGCTAAGGTTACCTTCAAAGGTTGAGTTATTTCATTGAAGAAAATGTCATTTGACCTTTGTTTGTGTTACAATCTTCCTCACTGGCTGAGATGGTTAAGAACAACAGAATTCTCATATTTAAGCTTTGATGGTTATATTTTGTTCAGGATAAATCGACTTTTGAAAAATGTTCCCTCTCTAGAAGGAGGATGTCTCACCTGAATGAGCCAACGTACAAATAATTGGAGGACACCATCTATGATGAGTCAAATGCAAAAGAAATATCATCAAATATCTTACTTACCATTCAAATCATTACCAACAGAACAAAGCTGAAATATACAAGCAATTGTGTTTTTTATCACTGAAGACTTTCCTTGGACAATTATCATTCCTAGTCAATAGGCTATAAAGGAAGAGTTGCGCTCATGTGGGTAAGAGTTCCATTGATGATCTGGGAGGCATGTACCAGAAAGATGAAGTTTTACCAAGGAGGAAGTGTCTTTGCCTATGGATAGAACAAGACATACTCTTGAAGCTCAGGTAGACAAGGAGGCAATGTTAGCTAGTAAGTCAACACTGAAAAGGTTGCAGTCAGGCAGGAGTTTTGCATTCACAGTCTCTATATCATTGTGCATCTATTCAGTCTTTAGCACATGTTTATTGAGTGTCCACTCTGGGCTGGAATCTGTGCAAATTGACAGAAAAGCCATTGTATGCAAAACAGACATGGTTTCTATCTTAGAAACATTTTGCAAAACATAAAACAGTCATAAATTCCTTACTGATAATATACAAAACATTTTTGCAAATGAATATACCAGTGCCAACTTAATAAGAAAAAAGGATCAAAAATTTTATTAAAACTTTTACAAAAAGATATGCCAATAATTAGTAAGTTGTGAGAAACTAGTACACTTTATTCATAAACATTAATTTATATAATTAGATATGGATTGCCATGTATTAGATTAGTAAAATTATGAAAGATTTATGCCTACTGTTTGTAAGTATAGTGAAGGTGTTTCACTTACTGTTGGGCGAGAATTTAAACTGATACAAAATTTCTAGGTATTGTAACTATGCTATATCTGTCAAAATTAAAAATGTCTTCACCTGTGACTTCACAAATCCAAATTTTGGGAATCTATCCTAAGAAACTAGAGCACAAGTTGTAATGCTGGATGCATATTATAGCACTGTTTATAATAACAGCAAAAAAAGAGTAATGAACAAAATGTACCTGAATAAGAAATGAGTTAAAAATATCAAAGTATAATCCCATGATAAAATGCTATATAGCTGCTTAACATAATCAGATTAGTTTCAGGGCAAAGCATATAAACAATCCTCAATAAAACAGACCAAAGTGACTGGCAGAATTCCTTATTGAATATCTAGGTCTTTACCTCTGTGTTCCTAATGCTTTACTCTAGGGTCTTCTTGTATTTGGTTATATCTTTGGTCAGAGATATGCCTTGAAACCCCTGAGTAAGCTCCTCCCTGCTTCCTGGTGAATGCTTTTTACCACCATCTCTACTTCCCATCAACATTAACTCCCAGACAAGGAAATAGCCTTGTTGCCTGTTCCTGGAAAACCCTGACCCTCTCACGCCCTGGCTACTATCCCATCTCAGTCCGTGTGAGAGCAAGAGAGAAAGTCAGGACACTTTCTGGTGCGTGGTTATAATAGGAATGGGAAACCCAGGATTCAGCACAGTTTGTTGCTTACCTCGAATACTGAGATCTTTCAGATCATGTATCGACACATTTTTAAGGTTTTAACATTTTTATGCTTGTTTCTCAAACTACTGCAGGAGCAGAAGAGGAATAAATGTGGAAATAAGTGGGTTATGAACTAAAGGGGCTGAGTGGCTTCAAGATATCCGTTATCGAGTTCGGGAGGTGGCCCAAATCTAAGCATCCCAAGAGTTGTGGCAAACTCAAATTCAGCTTAGGCATTAGATTATCTATGAGCATCTAATATGGTGGTTGAAGCACAAAAAGAGAGCACGGAGTGTTCCTTCAAGCAGACAGAACTCTAGTGATGCTGGTGATACTCTCTACTCTCAACTATTCAACATGTGTAACGATAGTGAGGATCTCCTCTAGAGTATAGTAGTGAGTACAGTCAACACAATGCCTGTCTTCACAGAGCTTGCTGTCTCATAAGGATGAGCACAATTATGTTTTGGAATAGAATATTGGAAAGGGTCAGGGCACATAGGAACAGAACACACACACACACCCTTACATACATGCCATAACTTCCTTTTTCTTTTGATTAGTTATTTTGGAACATCTTGCATTGTTTCCTAGAACATGAGTCTCTGTAACCATGGAAATTGCTGTCTTTTTCAGTCCAAGGGGATATAGGAGAGTGTGTTTAAAGGGATACTAAATAAGCTTTGATTGCTAGGGATGGCTCTTCAGATTTTCATGGGGGACTAAGGTAGCAATGGGGATCCTCAACTGCAGACCCTAACCCTCGCTTCCTTAATTTCAGTTGCAAGCTGGCTCCACCCCTGCCATGCCCTCCTGCTTAATAGCAGGAGGGGAGGTAGCTATTCCTCCCTACAACCACCCTAGAACAGACCACACACAGCACAGGTGGGAGAAGCCAGATGCCATTTTGCCTTTTGCAGCCCCTCATCCCACAAAAGCCTTTGTGCTGACTCACACATGCAGAACTGCAGAAGCCACCCAGGGCTGTAGCTCTGACTCCTCCGGGGCCTCTGATTCTTTTTCCTGGCTGTTTCCTGGGCATCAGGTACTGGATCCAGCAAGCCAGTCACAGAACAGGAGCCAAAAAATGATTTTGGGAAGAACTAGCTGGACTGGAGTTGAAACCTCTTGACCTGATGTTAACCTTGTTTTTATCTCTCTTGTACTATGTATTTTCTGGTAAATCTGATAAATCTCCTCTTGTTTAAGTGACAGGCAGTTGGGATTGTTATTTTTGCTTTTGGCAAATCCTCAAAGGGGAAAGTCAGTCCACCCACATGCCCCAAAAGGGAGGAGAAATGGGTCAAATCTGAAGCAGAGTCTAATTTCTTAGCAGTGGTCAGGGATGAGGAGGATGGGCCATACTTGTGGCTAGAGATCCTTCAATGGGCCTGGGCAGACACGGGCACCTAGAGAGGGGTATGTTGAGAACCTTCAATGGGGGATCCCCGTGGGGACTTCTGACCCAAGAGGGTAGTTGGTTGCACTTGTGAATCCAAGAAGGAGTCCTGTTATATCACATGTAGGACAAATAGGCACCCTGATCTGGATAACTGTGCATTGCTCCCCCACTTTCCTTTCCTTTTAAGATTTCTGTGTTTGCCTGGCCACATTTCTGGACTTTGCTTTATTAATCTTGGTAATAATAGGGAAGAAAATTGTAGGACCACCTAGAAAAGCCAAGTCAGTCTACATTAGAAAGGGCAGAAAGCTGTGCATGATAGGAGAAAAAATAAAATAGATGATAGAATCAAAAGAGGAGGAAAAGATGCAGAGAAAGAGCCAGCCTAGGGCATGTTTACCAAGAGTTGATGGGAGTTTGTAGATGTGAGAGGAGAGATTGAGCTGCAGTTTCAGTGCCTTTTAAGTGAAGGGGTAGGACAGAGACTCAGTAAAGGGATTTCAGGATTTTGGCATTGGGAAAGTGAGTAATCCCCCTTTAGTACTTCTTAACAAGCCCTTCATAATAAATAATTTTATTCCTTTTCAGTGCTCTTTGGATGTCACACCAGTTTACATATGAATGCAACTCCCTGTATTTGGGCCAGTTTTATATGGATTACATGCGATTAAGCAAACATTGCTCAGTGGATTAGCAAGTGCCTGAGACCCAGCTGTCCAAAAGTGACTTCAAACTCCACAGGATGAAGGGTCTAAGCCAGCTGATAGCCTGTAACTCAGAGTCAGTAGAGCCTTGGGTATGCTCAGTCTGCAAGTTGAGAATCCTCAGTGACTATAGCAGAGAGGATTCAGAAAGACAGCGATCTTATGGCACTTTTCCCCTTAGAAATCCTCTGCAGCTTTTCTCTGTCACCTTGGGCTAAATGCGGTGGCTGCGCTCCATTTTCTCTGACCACACGGGGCACCATTCATTCCCTCTTCCTTGCAGCACTCCCTGTCTGTTCCACCACACTGCTCACTTAGTTTCACTCACTGGGCACTCCCTCCCAGTTTCTTTCACTAGTTTCTCCTCCAAGGTTCTGACCTCAGAATATTTCTTTGCCCACATCATACCTGAATCAGCTCATGTTGCCTCATGGCTTTAAATACAAAATAGCTGTGGCTCTCAAATTTAAATCTCTGCCCTAAACATCTTTCTCATCTACAAAATCACATCTATAACTGCCTATTTGATATCTCCACTTGACTGTCTAACAGGCTTAAACTTCACATGACCAGGGCTGAACTCCTGGCTGCCCTACACCTCTCACCCCAAAACCTTTCTTCTTGCAGCTCACCATCTCTATCAATGCAACTCATCTGTTCTAGATGCTCAAAACAAAGTATTTAAGGCTTCTTCAAACTCTTTTTCTCATACTTCTCACATCCAGCCCATCAGCCAATCCATTGTCTATTTTCAAAATATACTCAGAATCTGATCACTTCTCACACTACCTGCCACCATCACCATCATGATCCAAATCACCACCAGTTCTAGCCCGAATTACCACAAAAGCCTCCATTTCATACTCTTGCCTCCATCTCTGTCCACAGCAGCCAGAGTGACCTTTTAAAAGGTCACTTGAATCATGCCATCTTTCCACATACAGTCAAACCACGACTTCTCAGACAAAAAGAAAGCATCATGTACACACATATATGTGTCCTGGAACTTGCTTTCTCTCTTACTTTGTTGTACTATTTTCCATAGAATTAATTACAAATATACCACACATTTACATGTTTCTTTGTCTTCTGACCCTCCTGCTAGAATATAAGCTTTCTAAGAGCAGGAATTTGTTCTAGTTTCTTATCTCTTATGCCTAGCTGTTTTTGGAATATGGTAAGTATTCAGTTAATGTTAGATTAATAAATAGACAGTCTTCTGAGCTTTATACTTCCTTTTCCCAAGGCAGTGTATATGCTGCAGGGAATATGGGTGTAAATTAGTGTATTATCTTTCGCAAGTATTAGCTATTCTTTCATGCAAGAGTATCATATTTCTCCTTCCCAATGATTCAGATTTGGCCTGGTGATTTGCTTTGGTTAATAAAATATGAGTTCTTGGGAGGCCGAGGTGGGTGGACCACGAGATCGAGACATTGAGACCATCCTGGCTAACACGGTGAAACCCCATCTCTACTAAAAATAGAAAAGTTAGCCAGGCATGGTGGCAGGAGCCTGTAGTCCCAGCTACTCGGGAGGCTGAGGCAGGAAGATGGTATGAAAACAGGAGGTGGATATTGCAGTGAGCCAAGATCGTGCCACTGCACTCTAGCCTGGGCAACTGAGCAAGACTCTGTCTCAAAAAATAAAAAATAAATAAATAAATAAAAATAAAAATAAAATAAAATAAAATACGAGTTCAACTAACTTAAGCTAATTCATACATGGAAATTTGAGAAGCTCTTTTCCAAATTAGACTGCTCTTTCATCTTCGGTTCTGGAGTGAGAAAGGTGTGGGACATAAACACGCTCCATTTATTAAATACATGGTATATGAGTGGGAAATAAATGTTTTTGTGTTGTAAACCACTGAGATACGGGGATCACATGTTTTTCAGCATAATGTAATCTCCATTTGGCCAATATGGTAGGGGAGGAGGGTAAACAAATCCCATGATATTTCTGTGACCTTGTGTTCCTCCCTTGGTGAGTGTGCGTTCCCTAGAAGGAGTATACTTGTCCTAGTCAAGGATTCTCAGGGATTCTCCCTTTGGTCTGAAGCAGATGGGTAGAGGGACCACTCTAGAATTTAGCAGTCCAATTCAGGATTATTTAACAAGCCTAAAACCTTAAAATATCCTTAGTAAGGAGGCCTGGGTGACAGGGACAGGTATAATATGAACTGATTTCTTTTTCATGATGTGAGTTAGGGTTAGAGATGCTGATACACACTCAAAATGCGTTGGTAATAATTTCCATGCCTGTCACTAGCCCTTGCTCATTCTGAAGAAGACTGAGGCAAGGAGGGAGCCAGCTAAGGAGCTCAGTGCCCTCAGACGGGGCCCAGGTGCTCTATCAGGGATCTAAGTGGAAAGGGATACGTTTCCAACAACTTTTGAGCTTCACAAGAGAGGAGTAATAACTAGAGTTTATGCCAGGAGGTGATGCTGACCATGGACCCATTATGTCTGTTGTTTCATGACTAAAAGATATATCCAGCAAACGCTGAACCAAGC
>NW_012116344.1:2184794-2210641 GCF_000951035.1 Colobus angolensis palliatus
ACTAGAGTTTATGCCAGGAGGTGATGCTGACCATGGACCCATTATGTCTGTTGTTTCATGACTAAAAGATATATCCAGCAAACGCTGAACCAAGCTCAGTGCCCTCAGACGGGGCCCAGGTGCTCTATCAGGGATCTAAAGTGGAAAGGGATACGTTTCCAACAACTTTTGAGCTTCACAAGAGAGGAGTAATAACTAGAGTTTATGCCAGGAGGTGATGCTGGCCATGGACCCATTATGTCTGTTGTTTCATGACTAAAAGATATATCCAGCAAACGCTGAACCAAGCGCAGTATCCCACAAGCAGTGCTAACAATCATGGGCTCAGGTGCATGCTTGTGTGTGTGCATGTGCGTGCATGCATGTGTGTGTGGTGTGTGTGTGTCACTCTCTCCTGGGCCTCCTTACTAAGGATATTTTAAAGATTTAGGCTTGAGATTTTCCCAGCACCAATTCACAGCTCTTGGGTGTTCAGGGGTCTGTCTCTGTACTAGAAATGTGCCCATCCACACCCCCAGCCTCTTTTGGACCACAGAGGATGGAGCAGCAGGAAGGGGCTGGAATGGGCTGCCCACACTCTGACTAGGCTCTTCCCTGAGGTCTGGCCGCCCTCAGACAGAGGCTGGGGAAACATTTTGCATTCTGTTTTCTTCATAACAATGCTTCCCCTCTTCTTCCAACAAAGGAATTTTCCATCGAGTGAAATAAAGTACATTTTGTGAATTAATGAGACAAGGAGAAAGGATTTGAGCTTCCTGTTGAGGCTCTGAGAAAGGCTGAGCTGCCCATGAAATATTTAGAGGCATTTTCTCAAAGTAGTGGGCCGAGATGAAAAGGTAAAATCAAGAGCTGTTTTCCAGAACCTATAGAGATTGAAACCCACAGCTGGGGCTCTAGCATGATGTCTAACCTTTGCTTCCTGTGCTGCTGTCCCTGCATGGAGCTTCTGCTTGGTCCTCTTCAAGCTGGGAAAGCTGTCTTTAAAGTTGGATGATCTGGCCGCTGCAATTGTAGCCCTGGCCACTGGACATGGGGGATTTAATCAGATTACGCCGAGAGTACAGAGAACACACTAGACTGTACTCATCATATATGGTTGTTAGTAAATTCTAAAGCAAGGATCCTGTGGATGCTCAGGTCTTGTAAGACGCATTGGTCCCTGAAGCCCCAGGGATGAAACGCCATAGTCACGCAGGACCTTGCAGCCTGGTCATCTATTCACAATCTTGTTTTCTGTGCATAAAACTCACTTTGTTGCTATTCTTTCCAGCAGACCTAGATCCCATAGATAATTAGATTGAATTAGAGTGTGCTGGAGAGCTACCATACGTAACCATTATCTTTGCAAAGCTTCAGGTTACAAATGATAATCCCCAGGGACAGGTGTAGCACTACGAATGGGTAGATGCTGACCTCACAATGTTTTCAACAAAATTACACAATATTGTTTAAGAATGAGATATGTCATTTAAATTCTGGATGCATTGCCTTTCTTAATCCCTGAAAAATCTGGTAATATTGGCCCCAGATTTTAAAATGGAAACCATTAGTCAGAACTGACTGCCAGATTGTTGGACTTCAGAATAACATGTTTTCTGCATTTCACCAAAGTCCCTGCTGCTCCCTATTGTCTTATATTCATCCCATTTCTTGGGATCATTTGAGTCTGTGACCTTCAAAACTATCATTTAGTAACACAACTGTTAACCAAAGACACTCAGAAATATGCTGTATTTAATATTTCAGCTTTCTCCCATCAGGTGGGATGCAAAGTGTACTGGACTGTGATCAGGATGCAGTCTCCATCCTGTCCATCTCGGTGCCATCATTGCCCCTGAACTAGGCACGGCAGATCAGATTCCCTTTCTATGTGAGGACTTTGATTGTTAGAGAGCTCTTTCCTGTGGCTGTTATGGTTACAGAGGGCTTCTCTGAACTTCAGTCCCGTCCTCCTTTTTGTGAGCAGGTGGCCAGTCCTGGATAGGGTGTTTTCAGAAGGAAATACAGTGGCCTCATGCATTGTTTCATTGGTAGTTCCATGTGGCCTTATGCCCAGACTGGAAATGATTTGCTGTCTCCTCCTGCACCGAAAGCTCTCTGCCGAAGAACTAGGGTTTCACAGCAACAAGCCAGTGCCAAGCTGTTCCTGGGCTAGGCTTTACACCAAATATATACAGCAGTATGAACTACTATACCTTATGGCAAAAAAGCACTAGCTGGAAATAGCCCATCAGATAGCCACATCTCATTGAACATTCCCAGAATTATCATGTATTTCCCCCTCCACTATTTAAAAAAAAAAAAAAAGACTGCTATCACTCCCTTGCCCTTGGGTACATTTTGACCTGATACTTTGAAACACATGCTGTAAGCAAAGGCAGGCATTATTTGGGTTTTCTCTTGAGCTCAGAGGCGGGAAAAGTTTTCAGAAGGCTGTTCTATTTTCAGAAGTCACTGAATCCCACAGCACTGAAGATTCCAACCCCAACTAACCTCTGACCTCTGCAACATACCAATGCTATGTCTAAAGAGAGCGAACACTGAGCAAGCCATGGAACAGTCAAGCCCTAGATCTAAGCTATTCCTTGATCCTACATACAATTTGAGTAATAACCTAGGTCCCTCTCATCCATCTTAGTCTTGCACTTTGTAAGTACACGTGCTAATGAGACATTCTTATTCATCTTGATGGTGACTTCTCTGAGGCAAACTTGCTAGAGAAGGATACTCCATGCAGCCAGTGGGTTCTGAACGTTCTCATGCAGAGCCCTGAACAGACCTCCTGCAGACTCTGGGACTCTATCTACCTGTCAGGGCAAACTGGCTTCCTGAGCCAATAGGAAATTTTGTTTCCAGGAGCTATCTTTAGCCTTACTATCTCCTTTCAAGTGTTCGATTTTGAAATTGGTCTAAAAATTTGACAGAATAAATCCTCTAAACAAAAGGTGTATCTATTTACATTAAGAATTAATGCATCATCTTTTTTATTATTATTATTATACTTTAAGTTCTCGGTTACATGTGCAAAACGTGGAGTTTTGATACATAGGTATACATGTGCCATGGTGGTTTGCTGCACCCATCAACCCATCACCTACATTAGATATTTCTCTTAATGTTATCCCTCCTCTAGCCCCCAACCCCACACGGGTCGTGGTGTGTGATATTCCCCTCCCTGTGTCCATGTATTCTCATTGTTCAACTCCCACTTATGAGTGAGAACATAATGCATTTTCTTTGTTGTCTTCATTTCACTGGGACAGGGAACATAGTACCAAAAAAGAAGGAGGAGGAGGTAGAGCAAGATGAAGGAGAGGAAGGGAAAGAGAGTTGGTAGGGAGAGTAAGAAGAGGAAAATAAAGTTGTCAACAAAGATTAAAGACCACTTCCAACTCCTGCCAGCCCCATCCAACTGCCAGCAACCTGACCTCAACTCCTGCAGACTCTGTCTGGGCCCAGCGCTAAGCCAAACAGACCCTGACCTAGAAGTAAAGAGGAAGCTCCCTCCCCACCAATCAGCTGGGCAGAAAGTAGTCTCCAGCTTTCACATCCATGACTGCTGGGTGCAAGGAGCCAACTGTCTCCCTGGACTCAGCGTTGTTGCTGCATCCAAATCTTGGCAGGAGAAATTCATCTACCAGAATGGTCTTTTCCTGAACTCATGTGTACATTGCAGCACTAACCAGACTAGACTTCCTGTCCTGAACACTCAGTTGGCCTGTAGCAGCCTTGGCCTTGCCAGTGTCTCTCACTTGGGAATGGATTTCACATCTGACACCAAATGCATCAACGTAGACAGCTCTCTCTAGATTCAGTCCACACAACACTAAGAACTGCCCCTGCATTGAAAAAATGACCACCTCCATAGATTACACTTCTCATATTAATTCCAATGAAACTAAACTTAAGTTTTGGTTTAAGTTTTAAGTTAAGATTTGGATGTCCTCTCCTTTACAACTCCCTATCTTTTGCTCCTCTCAGCCTCACTCCTCCAAGCTCAGCTCATTATCTTCTGTTTTCAGGAGATGCCACCTTTCCAGCTGGTTGAACTTATTCTGGTTACAGCAGGACCATGAGTCAGAAGTTGAGTTGACTGGTTACCAAAAATTCCTTTTTCTGTGATTTTGTTCATCAGGGATTCATCTGACTGTAGATGAAACAAAAAGGAATAGGTGAGATTTTTCTATTGTCTTTCTGGGAAAGAGCCCCACTACATTTCATTATTATTTAAGCCCTTAGAAAAACACTGAGGATAAAACACCCATTTTCTCCACAAATGGCTATTTAAATGTAAATCAGATCACGTCATTCCCTTCTCAGGGAGCCTCCAACAGCTACCTGATACACTGAGAATAAAATCAAAATTTTGCACATTGCTCAGGTCCCAACCTACCTTCCAAAGCCCACCCTTGCCATGCTTTTCCTTGAGCTTCATGATCTAGTACAAATGCACTGTTTTAGTTCTTGAAAGGCAACACATCCTTTCTCTCTCTAGATCTTCATCCCTGTAGACCTAGTCTCTTTGCCTAGCTTGCCCTTACCACAGCTTCTCATATCACTCAGGTCTCAATCACACAGCAAGATGTTCTCTGCTGACCCTTTTGGAGTAGGTCATGTTAATTCTCATCATTGCACTCTATGAGTTTCCCTTGTAATAGTAGTAGTACTTACACAAATGGATAGTTTCATATTCATAGGGCTTTTTAACAGTGTATTGTATACTTTCTCAACCAGACTACCCAGGAAGGTAGAGGCCACACCTTCTTTGTGTACCAATTATGCTTAATAATACCAGTGCTTAATACATGGTATAGGCTTAATATGCATTTTAAAATATATAAACATATTGGTGGATGAATAAAATAATTAGTGGTACTAAATCAAATCCCATTTTCAAACATTTAATTGTATAGTTACCATAAATCTATATATGAGTAAAGATGTAAGAAATCCCAAAATGCTCTTTGTTTAATCTCTGCCATTTCAGGCCTAAAATGATTTCAACCTCTGAGCTTTAGGTTAGTCCCACTTGTCATATACTGTCACTTGCTTTTTCTGCATAGGAGTAATATCTGTAAAAGGGCCCAAGGCCTTTCTCTTCTGTCTCTCAGCTGAAGTCTTAGAAGTACAGCTGTAGTCCCATCTCATTCATACTGTCTTAAGACTCCATCCACCTTTGGCTTCTGGGACTGACTTCCCAGCTTTGGATCTCAGTG
Source organism: Colobus angolensis palliatus (assembly GCF_000951035.1). Taxonomy (NCBI): domain Eukaryota; kingdom Metazoa; phylum Chordata; class Mammalia; order Primates; family Cercopithecidae; genus Colobus; species Colobus angolensis. Next base: position 2,190,011 of record NW_012116344.1, read on the forward strand.
TGATCATAAGGGAAATGCCCACAGCTTCTCTTATGCCACAGGCTTTGTTTTTCTTTATGTTGAGGTTTCCTCTGTGAGTTGGAGATTAAAATAGCACTTTAGAGAAGACCAAGAAGAAGAAAAATATTAACAGTGAATAATTTCCTCTGAGCTTCATTGGGATCCTAAAAAGCATTGAAGTGCAGTATGGAGACCAGGGCTTTGGCATTTGACTCACCTTATGAAACTGTGACTCATAGAGTACTAACGATAAGAACTTTGCTCAGAATTTGTCCTTTAAGGATTAACCTATCCTCATCTGTGAAGCGAGAATAATACTATTAATATTTCAGAGTTGATTTGAAGATAAAATAAGAGAGCAGGACGTCCAGAAGAGTGTCTCACTCAAAAAGACGTTAATTTTCTTTCATCTGAGGTAGTTGAAGTTCACGCCTCACCTCCAGTTTTAGAAGTTAAGGTCCCCTTAGGAAATTTCCATTCTAGGCTGTGCAGTGATGCAATGGGGGAAGGTTTCTAAAGCATGACAAAAAATACCCCCTCTCATAGAGAGAGTTGAAATACTACTTAGATTTGAAAGCCTCTGAAAAGAAAATACGAATGAAACCCTATCAGTCCGTGATTGGGCAACTTAGTTCACAAACTCTGCATTTGCTCCCTCTATCCACAGTGATATATCCACTGTCATTCAATGAAGTTCCTACCCAGTTCTCTTAATGTCCAGAATCTAGGGAGACTTTTCTATAGTATTTAGGTATCAAACCTAATCAATATTTTCTTTTCTTTTTTATTATGAATTTTTATCAGCTTATTGAAATATATTTTTATTTTATTAACTTTTATTCTAAGTTCAGGGGTACAAGTGCAGGTTTGTTACATAGGTAAACTTGTGTCATGGGGGTTTGTTGTACAGATTATTTCATCACATCACCCAGGTGAGAAGGAGAGGAACAGTCCTAATCAATATTTTCTATAAATCTATTGATGATATGATGAATGATTTCCTTCTCCTTCTTCTCAATACCTGACTTAAGCCTATTGCTTATATTCTCAAGGGTGACAGGAAGTGGGAAATAACGGGAACCTCTTGACCTGTTGGTGCCCAGGTACTTCCTGAGACACCCACATGAATGCCTCAGCCACGTGGACCCATATGGAGCTTCTACTTTGCCTCTGAATTTCTTGGAGTTCCAATTGCCTTTTAAATTATACTGATGAAAAGTGGCAGCTTTTCTGGCACTCCTTGGTACCTCTTCATGTATATGCTCACCCGATGACTGTAATATTGTGTTGTCTCTGAGGCAGATTGTATTTTCCAAAGTTGGCTGTAACATTTCCACCCCACATGCTCTTCTCTGACCTTACCCCTCCACCACTGAGACTCTACCTCTCTATGGTAGGAGACTCTACCTCTCTATGGTGAAGCGGTAAGGCCCAGAGAAGAGGATGCGGGAGGAGAGTCTAACACCTCTTCACTTGAATTTGAGAGGATTGTGGCTCATATAGAGGCAATGTGGTAGAAGTGATGCTGTGTAATGTCTAAGGCTGTCATATAATGCGATGCAGCCCCCATCTCACAAGCTGGAAGACTCACTTTTGGAGACTTGAGTCACTGTGCAAGATGCTCAACTACTACACCGAGACCACCATAATGGAAAGACCACAGAGAGACCCTCCAGTTCAACTGCCCAAACGAGCTTCCAGCTGAAAGACAACAAATACCAGCCTTGTGAGTGAGCCGTGGTACATGCCCAATCCACTAAGCTTTCATGATTCTTCAGTCTCAGCCAACATCTGACCACAACTACATGAACCCAGGTAATATGAGTCCTTTCAAAATTGCTGGCTCACAAAATTGTGAGCAAAATAGAAAAAATGCTTTAAGTCACTAATTTTTAAGGTAATTTGTTATATGGCCATAGTAACTAAAATAATCCTGAATGGAGACAGTAACCAGATTTTCCCAGCAGATCTGTTTACCTAGATTAACTTTAATTTGTCTTGTACTGTCCTATAGGAAAAAGCAAACTTCCTTAGAATTCTCATTTGAAGATTCCATGGGTTTTTGGGTTTTTTTTTTTTTTTTTTTTTTACTTGGAATTAAACTTGTATATGTGAGCAGCCATGGAGACCTGAAGCATGTCTAGCAATTGTGAAAATACGTTTGTTAGAATGTAGATTTGTCAAGCTAATCAGAAACATTATTTATCATTTTTGTAGGAAATCTTTTTTCCTTTATTGGAAAAACTTTCTGGCTCCTTCACTTCAAAAGTCTTGGGCCATAGTCCTTGAAGCTTAAGTAAGGTAGGCCGGAGACAAACGTTCCTGGACCGGGCTGAGTCTCAGCACCAACCTCGAGCTTACCAGGAGTTTATTTAGCTAAATAAAATGTCCAAAAAGAGAGGTATGGAAAAGAAGGACACTCAGTTGTGGGTCAGAAGAGAAAGATCTCGTGAGCCATCCTCATATCTAATTAAGTGCAGACTGTTGCTTGACATCTGAGAGAGATAAAAAGTAAGAAACATGTGGCATCATGAGAAATAAAAGATTCTACACAATTAATGTCCACCTAAGTACTGAAATCACCATCTCATCTTAACTAAATACCAAACTACAGAGACTAGGACTCTGAGGTAGAAAGTAAGAATTGTGTCTTACTGCTCTTATTAAAACTAAGTACTCAATGAAATCAATGAGAATGTGGCCTAGGGCATGCACAGATCACAGCAGCAAACCCAATCACATTTCTAATTAGCCTACAGAGAAAGAATAGTTTAATAAAAAAAAATAAACAGATGTATGCCAGAGTAAGTGGACTTACATTTTAGATTCAAAGAATTTGAAAATTGTGTTTCCTTGTGGGGTGGGGAAGGTAGACAAGTTTATTACTACTGAAAGTTCTTAATTGTGAAGACGTAGGGCAAGACTGTTTAGGAAAGCAACCAGAAATCATTGAAGCAATAAGTGTTCTAAAAGTCTTTTCTTTAAATCTCATTGAAATAAGTATAAAATCTTCTGAAGCAAAAAGAAAACTCCTCAACTTACTGAATATGCAATGAGGATTAACACAAATATTTAAATATTACTTTCCAAATAGTATTCCTGTTGTTGGCAAGTGGTTTCAGATGGCATCTTCACCTGAGACATTCCTGAATTACAATTATATTAAGAATGCTTTATTATCAATTGTCCTGAGATACTATTTAAAAATATAAAAAATTTTATCTCCTTGATTAAATTTATTCTTAAGTATTTTTAGTGATTGTAAATTAGATTGTTTTCTTGATTTTTTGTGTGTGAATAGTTTGTTGTTAGGATATAAAAATGCTACTGATTTTTATCTTGGTTTTATAACCTACAATTTTATTGAATTTATCACTTCTAACAGCTTTTTGGTGAAGTCTTCAGGGTTTCTATATATAAGATTGTGTTACCAGTAAACTTCATCCCTCCATATGTGGGTACCTGTTATTTCTTTCTTTTTTTTTTTTTTCCTAACTGCTCTGGCTAGGACTTCCGGTACTATGTTGAATAGAGGTGATAAGAGTGGGCATCCCTGTCCTGCTCTTAATCTTAAAGGTAAAGCTTTCAACTTACCATTGTTTAGTGTAATGTTGTCTGTAGGGTAGTCATATATGGCCTTTATTGTATTGAGGTATTTAGTACCTATACCTTGTTTTTAGTGTTTAACATAAACAAATGTTGAATTTTTTTCAAATTCATTTTCTGTGTCTATTGAGAGGATCATGTGATTTTCATCCTTTATTTTGTTAATATCATATTATTCAATTTAACATCTCACATTTATTGATTTATGTTCAAACATCCCTGCATCCCTGGGATAATTCCTACCTGATCATGATGTATGATCTTTTTAACGTGCTGTTGAATTTTGTTTGCTAGTATTTTGTTGAGGATTTTTGTTTCTGTGTTTATTAGAGATATTGGTCGGTAGTTTTCTCTTTTTCTGAGACAGAGTTTTACTCTTGTTGCCCAGGCTGGATTGCAATGGCATAATCTCAGCTCACTACAACCTCTGCCTCCCGGGTTCAAGCTATTCTCCTGACTCAGCCTCCAGAGTAGCTGGGATTATAGGCGTCCAGCACCATACCCAGCTAATTTTTGTGTTTTTCGTAGAGACGGGGTTTCACCATGTTGGCCAGGCTGGTCTTGAACACCTGACCTCAGGTGATCCACCCACCTTGGCTTCCCAAAGTGTTGGGATTGAAAGAGTGAGCTATCGCGACTGGCTTATAGTTTTGTTTTGCTTTGTTTTTTTTTTCCCAACGTTTTTGTCTTGCTTTACTATTAAGGGTAATGTTAGCTTAGCAAACCTAGTTTGGTAAGTATTCCTTCAACCATAAAACATTGATGAAATAAACTGAAAAAGACACAAATAAATGAAAAAGACACATCATATTCATGAATTGAAAGAATTGGTATTGTTAAAATGTTCATGCTGTCCAAAGTGGTCTACAGATTCAATGCAAATTTATCAAAATTTCAATATCATTTTTCACAGAAATAGAAAAAAAATCCCCAAATTTGTAAGGAACTAGAAAGGACCTTTAATAGCCAAAGAAACCTTGAGCAAAAATAGCAAATCTGGAGACACCACACTTTCTGATTTCAAAATGTATTATAAAGTTTTGTAATCACAGCAAGGGCATAAAAATGGACACATGAAGCAATAGAATAGGTCAGAAAGCTCAGACATAAACTTAAATAGTTATGGTCAGTTAATTTTCAACAAAAGTGTCAAGAACATACAATGGAGAAAGGACAGTCTCTTCAATAAGTGATTTTGGAAAAACTGGATATCTACATGCAGAAGATTGAAATTACAACTTTATCTTACATCATACACAAAAAATCAACTCAAAATGGATAAAAGACTTAAACATAAGACATGAACCTGTAAAGCTACTACAGGAAAACCCAGAGGGAAAGCTCCATGATATTGGTCTGGGCAACAATTTATTGGATAGAATTCCAAAAACACAAGCAACAAAAGTAAAAATAGACAAATGAGATTATATTAAACTAAAAAGCTTCTGGACATCAAAAAAAAAAAAAAACAGAGTAAAGAGACAACCCATAGATTGACAGAAAATATTTGCAAATCACATATCTGATAAGGGGCAAATATCTAAAAATATATAAACAACTCAATAGCAAGAAAACAAATAACCCAATTTAAAAAACGGGCAAAGAATCTGAACAGACATTGCTCAAAAAATTAATGGTGAAATGATATGCGAAAAAAATGCCCAATATCTCTAATCGTTAGTTAAATGCATATTAAAACCACAAAGAGCACCTTATACTTGTTAGAATGGCTACTATCAAAAAGATGATTAATGAGTGTCAGCAAGGATGTGGAGAAAAGGGAACACTTGTATATTCTTTGTGAGAATTTAAATTAATGTAGTCATTTTAAAAAATAATATGGAGGATTTCCTCACAAAACTAAAACCAAAACTACCATATGATCCAGCCGTATCACTTCTGGAATTGAAATTTGCATGTTGAAGAGATATCTGTTCTCTCATGTTTATTTCAGTATTATTGTAATAGCCAAGTTATGGAAACAACTTAAATGTTTGTCAATGAATGAATGGATAAAGAAAATGTGGTGTATACACAATGAAATAACATACATCCTTTTAAACAGAAGGAAATTCTATCTTTTAAAACAAGATGAATGGAACTGGAGGAAATAATGCTAAGTGAAATAAAACAGGCACAGAAAGGCAAATACTGTATGATTTTACTTATAAGTAAATCCTTAAAAAAAAAAAGAAATAGAAAACACAAGTAGAAAGATAATTAACAGCAACTGGTGGGGAGGGGGAGGAGTAAGGGCAGGGATAATGTTGATTAAAGGGTACAAAGTTTCAATTAGACTGAAGGAATAAGTTCTAGTGAGCTCTTTCATTTCATCGTGACTACAGTTAATAATAATGTTTATTTCATAATTGCTAAAATCGATTTTTAACTTTCTCACCACACATATGTAAGATAAATTGCTGAGGTGAAAGATGTTTATTAACTTGATTGAATCTTTCTATTACTTATATATAGATCAAAACATCACATTGTACCCAATAAGTATGCATAATTCTGATTTTTCCATTAAAAATAAACCATTTTTAATGTTAAAATGTGATGAATTCTATATATTAGCCTTAAGAATATTTTGGAAGATACAAGAGTAGAACTGAACATAGATAGTAAGAAGTCAGTTTTGCCTGAAAATATTTTTGAGATGTTAGTCATTAACTCACTTTTTCCCCCTTGCTCATTCAAGTTAATGGACTGTGCTCATTGCTTTGGAAAACGAATGCAAAGGGATGTTAAAGTCGGAGTGGGTTAGGGTCAGAGGGTCTTGGGTTTGGTTTGCAATAGCACAAGTCCTATAGGGGATGCAGAGGTCTCTGCATATGCATTATATTTGGGAGAAATGTATAAATGGAAGACTGCGGTCTTCTACCAAAACTCATGGACCAAACTGAGTGATGGAGAGGAATGAAAGGAATGTAATGAAGGCAGAGGAGTTGGTGGATTCAAAAGAAGTAGTAACTGAAAGGATGCACTTCTGCTCCCTGGGTGATTCCCCATTCTATTACTCTCTATTTCACTCTGACAGTCCGTTGTTATCAGCTCTTGGCTGTGATCTGAGATGTCTTCCTTTCCCATATAAAATGGCCTCTCTTTGCAGTTGAATAGGATTTTAGACTTCTTGTTACCTGTAGAAAGTTGAAAGCCCAGGAAGCTTTCTGAAATTTGAGCGATCACAATTCTTTTTAGTTCAAACTGTCAGTGCTTTATTGATTACAACTATTTTAACGACTTTGCAGGAGTCCTAGGTATCTGACTTGAATCTACTACATTCAACAAAACCCATATCCACAACTCATCTTGAGACAGGCTTCTCTCCCCTTTGGCATATCAGGGTACTACAGGACAACACTTAAATTTTTGGATGCTCTTTGGTAGAACTGAGAAAATCACTAGGCACTACCTTATCTTTGTTGGAGCTTAACAAAGGATCTTAAAATCATTCATTTTGATCTTTCCATTGAGATAACTTCTCACCTGGATCATATTTTGCTGCATGAAAAAACCTCAAAATCAAAAACAGTTTTATTTTCAAAACCAACAAGAACTAGCTCTTCTCCAATTTCCTCTATATTCTTGCAGAGTAGCTTTCTTCTTAGCACATTTTTCTCATCACATTACATTTTACATAGCTGAAATAAGCCAATCACACTTTTAGCACTCTGTAATACAGAGAGTACATAGCTAAATTATATTAGGTATATTTTCTATCTTCTAATTACCAAAATCAATCATTTTGCCAGTTTATATGCTGCTACAGAACATATATCATGTTATTTTATACTGCTATAGCAATCTTTTGTAACTTTTTTCAGTATCCACTAAGTTTATTTACATTTTTTCCAGTTTTTACTACCTGGCTTTATTTCACTTTGTTTAGCCTGTTTCTGTCACTCAATCTCGAAAGCAATGTTAAATATTTTATGTTTGTATTATGGCAGACCTCCCACTCCTGGGTGCCCACTTTTAAAAGTTAGCTTTGGTTGCATAACAAACTACCCTGAAATTTAGTGACTTAAAGCACTATATATATATATATATATACACACACACACACACATAGAGAAAGAGAGAGAGACATTATTCTTATGTTGTTGAGACTCTGTGGACAATGATGGACTTGTTAAAATATCTAGTGGCTGAATTAGTGTCACCTAAGGTGATAATTGTCACATGTCTCTCATCATTCAGCAAAATATTCCAGGTTCAATTGCATGATGAATGGTAGTAGTCACAAAAAAAGCCCAATGCACAAGTGCTTTTCAGTTCTCTGTATGTGTCATATTCATCAATGTCCATTAGCCAAAAAAACTGAAATGGCCAACTGAAATCCAAGGGTATGAAAATAGATTTTATTTTTTGGTGGGAAAATCTTCAAATTCACATTACAAAAAATAATAAATACAGAGATAGGAAAATATGTGGCCGCTCTTGCTATCTGTCTACCATATAAGTATAATTGAAAACAATAATAATTAAAGTAATATTTTTGGACCTAATAAAACCGAAATTAGTAAACTAAACAAACAACAACAACAACAAAATCCCCACATAGAGTCCAGAACTAGGTCCAATTTGGAAAAATAGAACAAGTTACTTATGCTACAATCAGTGGAGAATTAGCTGATTTTAGATCAATCCTCCCATAAAGAGTAACTAGAAAAAAATTACTAAATATTTCAAAACCTACTTAATGGAATGAGATAATTACCAGGAGTGACAGGTTTTCTTAGTTCAATAATCCAGAGAATAGAGAAAGACATAGAGGAAAAGAAGGACATATAATTCACATCTTCACATTTTCTCTTCAACTTTTTATATGTAATGACTCTGTATCAAAAATAACTTAGCATGAAACACAACAGTGATCAAAAACCAAGAAAATAAATACACATTCAGAATATTATGTATCATTAGATAAATATTTTATAATAATTGTGATTAACATCATCTAGAAACTAAAGAACTAGATGGAGAATATTGGCAGATAAATAGTAATATAAAAAATACAAATAAAAATAAAAAGCCAAGTATATGAGCTAAAATTATGAATTCACAAAATGTGATTACCAACAGGATAGACACAGTTAAAGATACAATTAGAGAAATAGAAGATAAATAAAAAGATATACTTATAAGAACATAAACATTCAAAAGAATGGATAACAAAGAGATTGAGCAACATGTGTTAAAAGTGAAAAAGTTTAACACCTGTGAAATTGTAATGCTAGAAGAAAACAATAGAGAATAAGGCCATAAGTAAAGTGTTGATTGCTGAGAACATTCTAAGTCATATGAGAGCTGTCAACAATAGATTCAAGAAGTACTGAAAATCCAAGCAGAATAAATATAAACAAGACTATACCTGGACACATGATAATATATCTGTTGGAAACAAGATAAAATAGAAGAATTGGAATCAGCCACGTGACACTCTTAACGTTCAGAAGAATGATGTTAAAAATGACTACTGACTGTTAATATCTAATAATTCTCTTCAAAATATCCCAAAGGCAAGAAGAAATTGCAGGACAAATTCACAAATATATTTTAATTGAATGATAATAAGAATAGGCATATTAAGATTCATGAAACTGGGCACAGTGGGTCATGCCTGTAATCCCAGCAATTTGGGAGATCAAGGTGGGTGAATTGCTTCAGGCCAGGAGTTCAAAATCAGCCTGGAAAACATAGTTAGACTCCATCTCTACAAAAAATAAAATAAAATTCAAAATAGCTGGGCATGGTGATGCATGCCTGTAATCCCAGCTATTCAGGAGGCTGAGGCTATAGGATCACTTGAACCCAGGACTTCAAGGATACAGTGAGCTATGATAGCATCACTGTACTCCAGCCTGGGTGACAGAAAGAGGACTTGTCTCAAAAAGAAAAAAAGATTAATGGTTTATGAAAGCCATGGATATAGAGCAATTTATAGCTGTAAGTGCATGTCAAAAATGATCTTAATGTATTTTAATACCTGAATTTATAAATATAGGTATTTAGTGGAATTACACATTTTATGTTCTCATATCTATTTCATTGAATTATACTGATTTTCAATAAGTGCATTAAAAATGAACTTTGGCTCACTATTTCACACAACTTATCACATTTACTTTTAGATAGATTTTAGGTCAAAATACAAAAGGAGCAAATCCTCTGTAAAAGTTAAAAGCAATAAATCTTATGTAAGGTAGCGTATGATAATATTTTCATGACTTTTGTATGATAAGACACAAAAACAACAAATAAGGGTGTGACATAATTTTTGAGTGACATAAAAATTAAGCATTTCTGAATAAATTAAAAATATAGCTATTACGTGGCCCAACAATTCTTCCTCTGGATATATATAAAAAGGAAATGAAATCACCACCTCATGTAGATATCCACATTCTCATATTCATTGCAGCATTACTTACAATAGCCAAGATATGGGAACAACCTAAGTTTGTCATCAAATAAATGGACAAATAAACCGTAGTAGATATACACAATGAAATACTACTCAGCCTTATAAAAGGAGGAGATACTGCAACTTGCCACAACATGGATGAACCTGGAGGACGTTATGCTAAGTAAAATAAATCAGACACAGAAAGAAAAATTATAATCTTGCTTATATATAGAATCTTTATGAAAAGTCAACTAGAGAATAAAAGTGGTTACCTGGTGTGGTTTCAGTGGGAAGGAAATGGGGAGAACTATATCAAAGGATATAAAGTAGGAGACAGATGAATGAACAAACCTAAGATATATTGTACAACACAAGAACTCTAGTTAATAATATTGTATTGTATCCAGGATTTTTGCTTAGTGAGTAGGTTTTACCTGCTCTGTCACACACACAAAGATGGGTAACTATGTGAGATGATGGATATGTTAATTTGCTTCTTTATAGTATCTGTATATACTACACATATTTCCTACATATCCTGTAACATCATGTCATGTACCTTCAATATACATAATAACGTTTATTTTAAAACATGAAGAATTTGTGTTCATTCAAAGATATCATTACAGGAATGAAAAGGCAAGCCACAGAGTAAGAAAAGGTGCAGCAGAAATGGATTTACCCTGAAATTAATGAAAATTAACCACACTTTTATGGGTCTTCTCAAGGCTTTGAGAAAAATGGTAGCAATGTGTTTCCATGGGAAAATGTTTTATAAAAATTATTAAAACCAAATTTTGTGGGTTGTTTTAACCTGCAATTGGTGAAAAATTGTTTCAATTTCTGTTGCATTTGTTTTTAGATTAGGTGACATTAAAGGTGTCCCAATCTCTTTGGGAACTCAGGGAAAAAAAAAAAAAAAAAAACCTATTGAATTAGGGATATATTTAGTTTGGGTCCAGTGGGAAATATGTTGTTAACAGCCCCTTCTTTGTAATGGCATTACTTTCCCCCAAGTGTAGAAATAGATTCTAGTTATACTCCTATTACTCACTGTGACAATTCACCCAGAAGCATAGCACAAAGGTGCATCACTCAGGATTTATCATGATACAAATGTAGAATATGCAACACTAAAATTATCAGAGTAGAGGATACAAACAAGGTTTTTAATGTATAAAGCCAGAAACTAATTTGTGGGAAAGACTTCTATTCATCTAACATGTAAAATCATAAGCAAAAGACTCAGTTCCCTTTGCCTTCAATATTCTATGCTCTGTGTTTCCTTCAGAGCATAGAAGTGCTCTCTTTTCAAGAATATATTTGATAGTGTAACACATACAATTATAAAGGCAGATTTTTGTTTCTTTTGTGATAGAAATTATGCAAAGTAGAATTTATCATAATGTCTGCATTGTGCAGGTCATTAATCCAAAGAGTATTTAAGAATATACACAGTTTAAAAAAAAAAAAAAAAGCTTAAATTCTTTGAAATATTACTGATTGTAGGTAGAAAAAACTTGGAAAAGCTCTCTTCAATTTTCACAACCATCTTGAAAGTGTACATTATATTAACAATAATGAGTTGTGAATTTGAAAGATGCATTTTCAAACCATTTATAACAAAGCAGATTAATTATAATCAACAATTATAGGAAAAAGACAAGATTATCTTCATATTTTTATAAAAAATTAATGGCCGGGTGCGGTGGCTCCCACCTGTAATCCCAGCACTTTGGGAGGCCGAGACGGGTGGATCATGAGGTCAGGAGATTGAGACCATCCTGGCTAACACAGTGAAACCCGTCTCTACTAAAAATACAAAAAATTAGCCGGGCATGGTGGCGGGCGCCTGTAGTCCCAGCTGCTCGGGAGGCTGAGGCAGGAGAATGGCGTGAACCAGGGAGGTGGAGCTTGCAGTGAGCCGAGATTGCGCCACTGCACTCCAGCCTGGGTGACAGAGCGAGACTCCGTCTCAAAAAAAAAAAAAAAAAAAAAAATTTAATATTACAAAACGTGTTCGTATAAAGATGAAAAAAGGCTAGTATGTAGACCAAACTTTTTTTAAATACACCAAAAGTATTAGGACAGTATGTCACACAGTCAATAAATTTCTGAAATTCTTATTTTTCTGGCTTCTTAGAACATATTTCAGCTTTTAAAATGCCTAACTAATTAAAATTTATTTTATTAATGTAAACACATGTTTAATTCCTAAGTTTGGTATTATTTTTAAAGGAATGCCCCTTCAGACACATGTGTTTGGTCACAATACTCTTGGATCCATTTCTATTTTAAATAATCAAAAAGAGGAAGGATACATAAACAGTTTTTATAAAAGATAAATTATCCAAATCAATAGGAAAGGGGCAAATAATACAAAATATTGAACAAACACTCCAAGAGTCATGTCATAAAAGAGGGCACACAAATAGCCAATAAATTATATAAAACTATGTTCATACTAATTAGTCATCTGGGAAATGTAAATTAAAACCAATTAAAACACAATGAAATCTTATGGCACACCAGAAAAGTGGTTAAGATATAAAAAATTGACAACACAAGATGTTAACAATGATGTGAAATACCTGAATACCTGGCACACTCTCATGCATCACAGATGGAAGTCAAAGTCAGATCAACCATTTAGACAAAAATTGGAAAAGCATTTTTTTTTTTTTTTTACATGGTCTCGCTCTGTCACCCAGGCTGGAATGCAGTGGCACAATCTCTGCTCACTGCCACCTCTGCCTCCCAGGTTCAAGTGAGTCTCGTGCCTCAGCCTCCCAAGTAGCTGGGATTATAGGTGCACACCACCACACCAGGAAAATTTTATATTCTTAGTAGAGATGGGGTTTCACCATGTTGGCCAGGCTGGTCTTGAACTCCTGACCTCAAGTGATCCACAACCTCTATCTCCCAAAGTGCTGGGATTATAGGCATGAGCCACTGGGCCAGGCCAAAAAAATTGGGAGGTTTCTAATAAACCCGAACATAAGCACATCCTCTGCCCTCCCAAGTTTACTCTTAGTTTTACACTCAAAAGAAAAGTGTACCTATGTTCAGGATAAGAGAGATATTAGAATATTAATGGCAACACTATTTGTAATTGATTCAATCTAGAAACTACCCATCTGTCTATGAATAGTAGTATGAAAAAAATGGTAATAATTGTGGTAAAATTGTATGGTGAAATAATATAGAACAATGAGATTACTACTTGAAATAATATGGATGAACCATTAAAAGATAATATTGGTAAAAGAAGATAGACATAAAATAACGCATACCATTTAATTCCAAGTTGAATTTTCTTAGAAAACAATTCTCTGTTGCTAGAAGACTGAATAATGGAAGGAAGGTAGGGATGGCAATAAGGTGAAGGAAGAGGAAGGCCTCTGGTGTCCTGAGAATGTTTCCTTTTTCTGACCTGGGTGGTGGTAACAGAGGAGTCGTCCCTGTGATGTATGTAATTTTGCATGCATGTTATATCCGTGTGTGTCGATGAAAAAATAATTTTAAAAATCAGACCATATCACTTTTCTCCTTAAGTAACTTGTCACATCACTTAAAGTAAGATCCAAACTCTTTAATTCTTTTGACAATATTTTTACTAAGATGTAAACCACAAGTTATAAAATTTACCTTTTTAATGTGTACATTTCTGTAGTTTTTAGTATATTTGCAATGTTGTGTAACCATCACCACTATTGAATTCCAGAACATTTTTATCATCCTTCCTAAAAAGAAACCAAGTATGCACTTGTAGTCCATCTTGATTCTCACACCCTCAAGCCTGGTGACTACTCATTTGCTTTCTCATGGATTTGCCTATTCTGGACATTACATATACATTGAGTCATAAAACAGGTGATCGTTTTGTCTGCATTCTTCCACTTAGCTTAATGTTTCAAGGTTTATCAATATTTAGCATGTATCAGTACCTCATTACTTTTTGTGATTGAATAATATTTCATTGTATCAATATATTGTATTTGTTTAACCATTTATCATTAGATGGATACTTGTGGTTTTTACACTCCTGTGGTATCATGAACAGTAGTGATATGAGCATTCATATATGAGTTTTTGCATGAAAAATAATGTTTTGCATGAAAAACTAATAAATATTTAATTTTCATATGTACATACCTAGAAGAGGAATTTTTGGTTAATATGGTAACTATGTTTTACATATGTATAATTCTTATCCAAAGTGGTTGCAAACATTTAACCTTCCTATGAGCAACTCATAAAGGTTCCAATATCTGTACGTCTTGCCAACAATTGTTATTGCCTGTCTTGAGTAGATATAAAGTGGTATCTCATTCTGATTTTGATTTGCATTTCCCCAGTGACTAAAGATGTTGAGTATCTTTTCATGTGCTTATCAACCATTTGTATATCTTCCTTAGAAAAATATATATTCAAGTCTTTTGCCTTTTTTTCTTTTTTTCTTTTTGAGACTGAGTCTCACTCTGTTGCCCAGGCTGGAGTGCAGAGGCGCGTTTCCCGCTCACTGCAACTTCCGCCTCCCGGGTTCAAGCAATTCTCCTGTCTCAGCCTCCCAAGTAACTGGGATTACAGGCATGCGACGACATGCCCAACTAATTTGTATTTTTAAGTAGGGATGGGGTTTCACCATGTCAGCCAGGTTGATCTGGAACTTTCAACCTCAGGCGATCCACTCGCTGCGGCCTCACAAAGTGCTGGGATTACAGGTGTGAGCCACTGCATCCAGCCTACCCCATTTAAAAAATGGATCTTTTTTCTTTATAGTTTTGAGTTATAAGGGTTATTTATTTGTTCAGAATTATATTCTATTCTCTTATCAGATGCATGATTTGTAAATGTTTTGTCTATTCTGTGGGGTGCCCTTTTTTGTATTAAAAATTTGGTTTTACTGATTTTCTGTGATGTGTTTTATTATCTATTTAATTTAGGGTCTTTCTAATTTTTGTTATTTCCTTCCCTCTATTTGCTTAGTGTATATTTTGATCTCATTTTTTGACTTTTTAAGGAGGACATTTTGATTGTTTTTAAAAAGTATTTTTTTCTTTAATATAGCTGTTTATAGCTTAATTTACCCCTGAGCACGGTTTTCACTGAATTTTCTAAGTTTTAGTATGTGTTGATTTTACTTTCTTTTATCACAAAATCTATCCCAATTTCTCACTGAGACTTCTTCTTTCACACATTGATTTATGAGAGACACATTGTTAAATTTTTTCATATTTGTGAGTTTCCCAAATTTCCTTCTTTTATTGATTCTTATTTTAAAACAGCATTAACAAGAAGAAAATTCTTAGGAATAAACTTAAATAAGGAGATGAAAGAATGAAAGATGAAAGATATGTAAACTGAAAACTATAAAATGCTGAAAAAAATTAAAGCAGATATGAATAAATGGAAAGGCATTTAGTGCTCATGGATTCAAATAATTTTTATTGTTGAATTGTTTATACTACTGAAGGCAATCTACAAATTTAATGCAATCCCTATCAAAATCCCAGTGACCTTTTTTTACAGAAAAATTTTTAAACCCTGAAATTCATATAGAGCCACAGAAGACCTTAAATAGTCAAAACAATCTTGAACAAAAACTACAAAGCTGGAGGTGTTATACTTTCTAATTTCAAAATATATTACAAAGCTACTGTTATCAGTGTAAGTATGATGCTTGTATAAAAGAACAGAGAGCCCAGAACTAAACCTACACATACATGGTAAACTGATATTTAGCAAGGGTGCCAAGAATACACAATGGGCAAGAGATGATCTCTTCAATAAACATAATCAGGAGACGGGGTATTCACATGCAAAAAAAAAAAAAAAAAAGTGCAATTGAACCCTTATCTTATACCATATACAAAAATCAAACTAAAGTGTATTGAAGATTTAAAATATTAAATCATAAAACTTCTCAAAGAAAACAGGAGAAATCCTTCTTGGCAAGCAATGATTGACAATGATTTCTTGAATATATACCAAAAGCACAGCAACAAAAGCAAAAATTAGTAAGGGGCATTCACATTGCACCAAGAAACCTCATAACTGCAATGAAATACAATCAACAAAATGAAAAGATAAACTATGAAATGAGTGAAAATATTTGCAAACCTTATATATCTGAGTTCCTATATATTTTAAATATTAGCTCTTTAAAGTCTGCAATCCAAGAGCAAATATTTATTTATTTATTTATTTAGTTATTTAAATATGCCAGTTTAGAATGGAAAAAAAACTGAATAGATATTTCTACACTGAAGACATACAAATAATTGACAGGTTTATATGAAAAGAGGCTCTACATCACTAATCATTAGGGAAATGCAAATCAAAACCGCAGTGAATATCACCTCATTTCTGTTAGGATGACTGTATTAAACAGACAAAAAAACAGCAGTCGTTGACAAGGCTCTGGAGGACAATGAACCCTGTTACACTGTTGGTGGGAAAGTAAATTGGTAGAGTCATTATGAAATGCAGTATGGAGATTTCTAAAAAAAAATAAAAATAGAACTAGTATACCACTACTTTGGGGTAGGTATCTAAAGGAATTGATATTAGAATCAGTATCAATTCTATTTGCAGGGATATCTGCACTATCTGGTCCCTTGCAGCATTATTCATATTAGTCAATGCATAAAGCAATGTAAATGTTCATTGATAGATGAATGAATAAAGAAAATGCTGTATATACCTACAAATGGAATATTATTCAGCCATAAAAAAAGAAATTCTGCCATTTACAACAATGAAACTGGGGGACAACATGCTAAGAAAAATGAGTCAAACACAGAAGAATAAATACTACATGATATCACTTATATAAGGAATCTAAAATGGTCAAACTCATAGAAACAGAAGAGTAAAATGGTGGTTGCGAGGGACGGGAGGAAGGGCAAATGGAAAGACATTAAAATCAAACAGTATAGACTTTCAATTATGTAAGATAAGATTATAGAGATTTATAGTATAGCATAGTGCCTATGCTCATTTGCATTTCTTCAGTGCCTATAGTTAACAACACGGTATTGTAAACTTTTTAATTTTAATTTTTTTTTTTTTTGAGACGGAGTCTCGCTCTGTCGCCCAGGCTGGAGTGCAGTGGCCGGATCTCAGCTCACTGCAAGCTCCGCCTCCCGGGTTCACGCCATTCTCCTGCCTCAGCCTCCCGAGTAGCTGGGACTACAGGCGCCTGCCACCTTGCCCGGCTAGTTTTTCGTATTTTTTAGTAGAGATAGGGTTTCACCGTGTTCGCCAGGATGGTCTCAGTCTCCTGACCTTGTGATCCACCCGTCTCGGCCTCCCAAAAATTGTAAACTTAATAATTTGCTAAGCAGGCATATCTTATATTAAATGCTATTACAAATAATAAATAGTAATTAATTATATAATATTTAATAAAGAGAGCAGGAAGAATAATAAGAGGGCAGGTAGAATCTTTTGGAAATGATTGATATGATTATAACATACGTTTTTTCTTCATATATTTTTGGACTCTGCTGTTGTCTATATACCAATAATTGTCATATTGCCTTGATACATTTTCCCTTTATGATTATAAAATGTCATTTTTGTCTCTAGCACCAAGTTTTATCTTTTTGGGTTTTTGTGAAAGTCCATTTTGCCTAACTTTAATATAATTAAGCTGACGATCTTTTGATTATTGCTTGTATGATATATATCTTTTTTCCTCCTTTTGCCTTTAACGTATTTGTGGTTTTGTACGTAAATTATGTAACTTGTAGTCAGCACATATTTGTATCATATTGTTTGATTTTTTTAAATCAATTATATCCCTGTCTTTTTACTGGAGTTCTTTAATTTATTTTCATTAAATGTAATGTAATTATTTATAATGTAAGATTTCCTCTTCTATTTTGATATTTGCTTTCTATATGTCTTACAGCTTTTCCCCCCATGCTTCCTCTACTATAGTTATTTTTTGTTAAATAGTTATTTTCTAGTGCATTAATTTCGTTGTTTCTTTTACCATTTTTTGAATTATGTTTGTAGTGGTTGTCCTGGAGATTACAATATACATCATAATTTATAACAATCTACTTTGTGTCAATACTAATTTAAGCTTAATAATTAACAAAATCTCTTCTCCTACTTGGTTCATTCCTCCTCCCTCCTTTGTGCTTTTATCACTGTACAAATTTTATCTTTATATATTATATGTCAATCAGCACAGATACATAATTATTGCTTTATGAAGTTGTATTTTTGTCTGATAGGAGAAAAATAGCTATAAATAAGAAAATCACTTACTTTTTCTTTTATATTTACCTACTAGTCACCTTTAGCATTTCTTGTAGGAAGATCTACTATTGACAAATTCTCTATTTTTTAAAAAAAAATCTGTGAATGTTTTAATTTTTCATTATTGAAGATTAGTTTGGCTGGGTATAACATTTTTGGTTGTCAATTTTTTACTTTTAGCACTTTGAATGTGCCATTCTGCTTCTCTCTGGCCTTTGTGTTTATAAAAATATATTTTTCTGATAATTAATCAGCTGTTAATATAGCTGATGCTCTCTTGAATGCGTTGTGTAGCTTCTCCCTTGCTACTCAAGACTTTCTTTTTCCTTATTTTTTTAACAGTTTAATTATGACATGTCTGGGTGTGAATTTGTTTCAGTTTATCTTATTGGAATGTATTGAGGTTCTTAACTATGTATGTAATGGTTAATACTGAGTATCAACTTGATTGGATTGAAGGATACAACGTAATAATCCTGGGTGTGTCTGTGAGGGTGTTGCCAAAAGAGGTTAACATTTGAGTCAGTGGGCTGGGGAAGGCAGATCCACCCTTAATCTGTTGGGCACAATATAATCAGCTTCCAGTGAATCTAAAGCAGGCAGAAAAATGTAAAAAGGAGAGACAGGCCTAGCCTGCCAGTCTACATCTTTCTTCAATGCTGGATGCTTCCTGCCCTTGAACATCAGACTCCAAGCTCTTCAGCTTTAAGACTTGGACTGGCTCTTCTTGCTGCTCAGCTTGCAGACAGCCCATTGTGTGACCTTGTAATCATCATGTAAGTTAATACTTAATAAACGCTTATAAAAGAAAACTTATAAAATAAAACTTATAAACTCATATATATCTGTGAGATACATACATATATATATATGAGATATATGTTTGTGTTTTGCATTTAATTTAGGACGTTTTTAGCCATTATATCTGTAAACACTCTTTCAGCCTATTTCTTCTTCTCTTCTTCAGGGACTCCCAATATGCAGATGTTGGTATGCCTGATGATGTATCATATATATCTGAGGCTTTGTTCCTTCTTCTTTATTACTTTTACTTTCTGTTTTAGACAGGATTTTTTAACTGCCTTAACTTAAAGTGCACTGATTCTTTCTGCTTGATTCAAACTTCTCTTGAGCGAACCTAGTGAATGTTTTACTTTTAGTCTTTGTGCTTTTCAACTCAAGAATTTCTATTTTTTAAAATAATTTCCATTTTTGTGTTGATAATTGCTGTTGGATAGGACATTATTATTTTATGTTTCATTTGTGTTTTAGACATGGTTTTGGTTAATTTGCTGAACATACTTAAAATACCTGATTTAAAATTATTTTCTTCTAAGACAGCGTTTCCCTTTCTCTAAGAGACTTTTTCCCCTGCATACAGACCATATACCTCTTTGGGGATGTCTCATAACTTTTTGTTGAAAACCAGACATTTTATTTAATACAGTATTATAATTCTGGAAATCACTTCTCTTCACTTCCCAAGAATTGTTGTTGATTATTTGTTTAGTAATTTCTGAACTTATTCTTTAAATATTGTAGTCTTTGTTGGGTGTGGTGACTGAAGTCTTTGCTTGGTTAGCTTAATGGTCCACTAATGATTGAACAGGTATATTTTTTTAAATCCCTGATACCAATTAAGTCTCCCAGTCTTTGCAGTGGGCTCTGTGCAAGTGTTAGGAGATGCCTTCAACACTCTTCTATGCAGCTGACAAGTCCGCTTTAGCTGACAAGTCTGCTTCCTATTTATGCAGAGCCTTAATGCTAACCAAAAGAAAAGCCTGGGGCCTTCTAAGGTCTTTTGTGAACATGTACACAGCCCTGGGCATTTGTGCATCCATCTGTATGTGTGTAACCTTCTATATTCCCAGGAATATCTCAGAACTTTTTTAAGCCCTTCTGTTCTCAGATTTTCCTTTCAAGTGTACTGGTCAACCTATTGTTTTTCCTAGTAGTACTACATGACATTAAGCTGTCATACATTTAAACGATTGCCTCTAAACATTCATAGAAAATACCATGGAGGAAAGAAACGTTTCACCCTGGGTGAGCTACCATCAAGAGAAATAAAGATAGTCTTATAAGAAGGGGCTGCCTAGGAACCATCAGAAAGATCAAATAATGGCAGTTCTCTGGGAATGAGCCTTTGAAAGAACTCCATTCTGCTCTCTTTGGTGGCTGCTAGGCAACAGGTTTACAGTGTCAGTGCAGGCTGTTGGTTTTCAAGTCTACCATGGAGTTGGAGAGAGAAACTGGAATAGGATAAGTTAAAAATGTCACAAAACTCATTGCTGTTACTGAGATTCAATAATTTCACTTGAATACATGCTCTCCAGATT
>NW_012116344.1:2210946-2306870 GCF_000951035.1 Colobus angolensis palliatus
AAATGCAGAAATCACCGGTCTTCTGTGTCCTTCGCGCTGGGAGTTGGAGACTGCAGCTGTTCCTATTCGGCCATCTTGCTCCGCCCCCCTGGCTGTTGGTTTTCAAGTCTACCATGGAGTTGGAGAGAGAAACTGGAATAGGATAAGTTAAAAATGTCACAAAACTCATTGCCGTTACTGAGATTCAATAATTTCACTTGAATACATGCTCTCCAGATTGATTTAAAAATTTTCCAGCATTTAAAAAAATTATTCTGGCTAATTTTGTCAGCTTTTTTGTTATTGATTTTACAAAGGAGAGAATTTTCAGAGGTTCTGATTCCACCATTTTTACAAGTCAGCTCTTTCTATTTTGTCCACTCTACAGTGACTCATGTGGTCCCATCTCTGCTTCTTCATCTCCTACTGGCCTTTCCTGGCTTACTTTTCACCAGATATGGTGGTCTATATGTACATCAAAGCTTATATGCTCATTCCAAAATTTGGACTTTTGCCCTTGATCTACCTAATATTTGAAAAACTGTCCCTCCACGTCTTTATTTGTCTTCCTACCCTCACTTTCAATGCTCTCTTCTCAGCAAGACTATCTTGTCTGAAGTAGACATTTTCCTCTCCCAATTTTCTGTCACAGAACCTTTTAAATTTTTTCATTGCATTTTTCCAAAAACACAACAATTTTTTTGCTTGGCTATTTAATTTTTGTCTCCCACTTTACAGTGGAAAGGGAGGAGCCACATCTATTTAGTTCCCCAGGTTACTCAAAGTAACTAGCATGATACTTTGCACATACAATTTTAATAAGTATTAAGTAAATAAATTTGATATAAAATAAAAGTGAAACAAACTATTAAGATTATACAGGACATTAGGGAATCCTTAAGAAATATATATTTAATACTAAAAGGCCATATTCATTGGTATGATAAATAGAAAGGCAACAAGAGAAGAAATACTAATAGTCGGTGAACAGTTGACTAAATATCTAATTTTAGATGTATTAAAACACATTTAAAAAACCAGTAATGTAATGCTGTTATAGCCATACTATGTTAACTAAAGCTGGAAATAACAATGATAAGTACTTGAAAGTTTTTCATGAAACTGATTTGTACTACAGGGTAGCTGGCATCATGAATTGCCACAACATTAATGGGTAGCAAATTGGCAGTTTATGTCCAGACGATAAAAATAGAGTCTTTAACACAGTAATACGACTTCTGAGAATCTAAGGAGGTAATCTAAAATACAGAAAAATATATTTTTTAACATTCATTACAAAATAGTGATGACAAATTTGAGACAATTAAATGTCCAACATATGGGAATAATTAAGTAACTACAGCATATTGCTTCCATAATATTTTATGCAGTTATTAAAAATAATTTTAAAATTGTAGTATACCAGATTAAGTAAAAATACAGAATAAAACATTTCATGGGCATTATGACTATAATTTTGATAAACTATATATGCACTTAGATAAGAAATACATTACAAAAAATAACATAAAGTAATATGAATATTTTTATTTAAAATCTTTTTGTTGCTATAAAATTATTTTCCCAGTTAATAAAGTATGTAGAGAAAAATAAGAGCACAAACTTATATCGTGTAACTGAATTTTATTGTAATTGTACTTATATTTTTCTTTTTTATTATTTCTCCTGAACATTTTCCATGAAAATGTGATATTTGTTTTTAGCAATGAAAGAAATTTCACACATTTTCACCTAAAATGATTTCTGTATAAAATTCTATAAAAGACTCAATAAACATTTTTAAAACAAAATAATGATAACAGCCATTTTTATGGTTATGATAAAACTAAAACTAATTTTCCCCTAAATCACATAAATTTATTTTGAAAATAAAATTTTCAAGGTATACAAATATGTATCAAACATCATAACTATTTTTTCAAGAAAAAAGACATGACTTCTTTGTTATTAAACATAGCAATTCATAACATTCTTTAGTCATTAATTGTTTTTTAAATTATTCATCACAGAGCTGTTAAGAATTACACAGATTTTTTCTTGGAGGTTATCAACAGTGAGGGCTTGCAGACTCAGTGGTACTTGAACCCTCTTCTCTGAATTTCTCCCTTAATTTTATTTTAAACAGTCATTCCTGAAGTCAAAAATCAACTGAAAATCACCGGTTTGGACACGTAACACTAAACCCACTTATGGCTGTCGTTAGTCCAGTATGACATTAAGGAAACCCAGGACATAGGACCTAGAAACATAAACGGAAGTCCTGGGCAGTTCTTGGGAAAGGACAGATCCTGTGGAGGATACGGTGTGTTTGGTAACAGGTGCATACATAAATGGCAAGCACAGACGCTCACACAACTTCTGATCCTAAAGCGTCAGGGCTTTGGCTGTTTCTTCTCATTCTTGGTAAGTAGCAACCTCCTACACACCCTCCCTCAGGAATTTTAAAACAGAAAATATAGGGAAGAATGGAGAAGAAATAAGAGAGAGAGAGAGAGAGAACTGAGAGGCAGTCCTAGAGACAGAGCTGTGAGAGGAAGAGTCTAAGAGAATGCCAAGGACGGAGAGAAAAAAACATTAATCTTTTCAATGTTTTTTCATAGTTGCAGCTATCAAGAACTTTTGCCCTCTGTGAGTTGGTGAGGGTACTATGTGCTCTATGTCATTTCATTTATCACCAGTAACAGTGTGTATGGCAAGAAGTGAATGTGTGGTGACCTGCCTATGTCCAAGTCAATAGAAGAAAGAAACTTTTGTCTGCAGCTTTTATGTCCTTAATGAGACTTTAATCTCTTGGAAGCCACCTGCACATTAGATAGAAACTAACATTTCCCACCAGTGAATATGGTCCTGTGTAACTCTTTTCTGTCCTCTAAGCACAGGTAGTCCCTTCAGATGCCCATCAACACTAAAATCTGGTTCTAAAATTCCACTGAATGATTGAGACTTTTAACACATGTATATATCAGAATGGCTCCTTCCCTTAAGGCTATATTCTTGGGCTTTAACATCTAGTGGTGCTCTGTTTACTTGGAAGTGAGCAAATGCGGTGTGAACCTCCAGCATTAGTGCTCCTCACCAGTCTCACGTTCCACCAAGACTGTTCATTTTCTACTCCTTGGGTTCTTCACCCCTGGCTCTAACCTCATGATCTTCCTCTGGAATCTGGAGCCCAGCCTTGAACATTAGCAAATTATCACAAACCTCTTGGAAGAAGAAACTCCTTATTGTTTATTACACCATAATTGGACAGATCTTAACTTATTTCTTACCTAACCATCCATTGAAAGTGAACACTGTTTCACCTGGGCTCTGTAACTGACTGTAGGTTAGACATTCTTCACCACTCTGCCCAACTCGCATTAGATATGTAGTTGCCCCTCTTCCTTTGGGCTTGATGCTAGTCTTTTGGCCTTTCTCAATAATCTAATTCTCTAAGATCAGACAAATCTTAGCTGACCCCAGAAACTTGCATTTTTATATCAGGCTAGCAATTACATGACAGGTAATCAAATAAAGTAACAGGAGAGGGAAAAAAAAGCCCAGTGAGAGATATATTTAGCCAATAACTCAATCTGCTATTCCCACCAGATAGGAGAAAGAAAAAGGGACCTCAGAGGTCATCTCAAGCTAGCATTTCAGGTGAGAACAAAAGTGCCAATAAAATTGGATATAGGCCGGGCGCGGTGGCTCAAGCTTGTAATCCCAGCACTTTGGGAGGCCGAGACGGGCAGATCACTGGGTCAGGATATCAAGACCATCCTGACTAACGCGGTGAAACCCCGTCTCTACTAAAAAATACAAAAAAACCAGCCGGGCGAGGTGGCAGGCGCCTATAGTCCCAGCTACTTGGGAGGCTGAGGCAGGAGAATGGCGTGAATCTGGGAGACGGAGCTTGCAGTGAGCTGAGATCTGGCCACTGCACTCCAGCCTGGGCGACAGAGTGAGACTCCGTCTAAAAAAAAAAAAAAAAAAAAAAAAAATTGGATATAAATTGTCTATGCCACTCCAGTGTAGAGTGTGGACACTGAGTGTACACTGGAGATTGCATTAACTGGCTGTTCTGTAGAAGGATGATAAAGATAGGACTTCAATAAACTGAATAACTCAGAACAAGGAAGTTTAATAATAAGACTTTAATAAGAACAATGTGGACGGCTTGGTGTGGTGGCTTATGCATGTAATCCTAGCACTTTGGGAGGCCAAAGAGGGAGGGTCACATGAGCCTCAGGAGTTTGAGACCAGTCTGGGCAACATGGAAAAACCCCATTTCTATAAAACAATACAAAAATATTAACCAGGTGTAGTGGTGCACGTCTGTAGTCCCAGCTGCTCAGGAGGCTGAGATGGAAGGATCGCTTGAATCCAGGAGGTCAAGGCTACAGTGAGCAGAGATCACACTACTACACTCCAGCCTGGGTGAAAGAATGAGATCTTGTCTCAAACAAAACAAAGCAAAATGTGGTTACTATGATTATTTATAGGAGAGAGAAAAAAATGGCCACTATTACTATAGTAGTCATGTAGAACTATACAATAATTGAGGTAATAGAATAGTATGAGATGCTTCGCATCATGTAACCGTGGGCCATTTTCCTATATATTCTCTCAGTGTAAAGAAGATTCTGAAATGAGACAAATTGTGGGGGAAAAGTAAATGATAGAATCCACACTGGAGTCATAATTTGATCCAGAACACTTCTAGTGGCAGTTTCCAAAACTTACTTAGAAGCATAAGTAACTACAGTAATCTTAAGACAATCTTCTAATAAACTTTAAAAAATTAGAATAGTTTTAGATTTAAGAAAAAATGAAGATAATACAGAGTTTCCATATACCTTAATTTTCTGAGATTTTGCCTAGTGTCCCTTTTGGTTGCAGGATCTCATTCAGGTTACTACATTACATTGAGTTGTTATGTCTCCTCAGACTCCTCTTGGCTATGACAGTTTCTCAGAATTTCTTCATTTTTGGTGACCTTGATAGTTTTGAGGAGTAGTATTCAGGTATTTTGTAGAATGCCACTCAGATGGAATTTGTGGATGTTTCCCTCATGAATAACCTGACTTATGTATTTTGGGGAGGGAGACCACAGAGGTGAAATGCCATTCTCATCAGATCATACCAAGGGTTGAAGAACACATACTACGGCCTAAGCTAATCGCTGTTGATGTAAATATTGATAACATGGCTGAGGTAGTGTTTTTCAGGTTTCTCCACAGGACAGTTACTCTCCTTCCTTCTTTCCACACTGCATTGTTTGGGAGGAAGCCACTGTGCAAAGTCCAATCTTTATGTTCTACCTCCTTTAAGGTGGAGTACAACAACAGGGAAACATTCTGAGAAATGCATTATTAGGCCATATCACCATTGTGCACACTTCATAGGCTGTACTTACACAAACATAGGCAGTATAGCCTACTATAAAGCTAGGATATATGGTATACCTATTGCTTGTAAGCTACAAACCTGGACAGCATGTTACTGTACTGAGTACAATAGGTGATTACAACATAATGGTAAGTATTGGTATATCTCAAGATTTCTAAACATAGAAAAGACACAGTAAAAATAGGGTATTATGATCGTATGAGACCACTTGTCATATTTGTAGTATGTTGTTGACCAAAGTGTCATTATGTGCCACATGACTGTATATTAAATAATTTCCCCTATCAGTATGGAATCGTAGCTGTTTAGTTTACACTTTGGAATGTAATCCAATACTACTTTACTTTCTTGTTCAAATTGTTACATACAGCACTGGTCACTGGGAGCTCTTTCAGTTGGCTCCTGTGTCTGTTCAACACACCGCCATCATTGTGGGGTTTCTTTGTTTGTTTGTTTGTTCTTAGCATTCTTATTTTCTGACACCATAAGATGCTCCAGGCTCATTTTGTGTGTTTCCTATTCCAGTCATTGAATCAGACATTTCTCTAAGAACCCTTGCTTCTTTTCATTGAACAATAATATTAAAAAACAAGATCTAAGCCCTAGGTTACACTTGTTACTGATGGGGTATCATGTCTTTTTGTACCCTTCAGCTAGCAGAACAAGGAAATACAATCATCCCTCAGTTTCCATGGCCAGAATTGGTTCCAGGACCTCCCACAGATACCAATATCTACAGATGCTTAAGCCCTTTATATAAAATGGTGTAGTTTTTGTATATAACTTATGCACATTCTTCAATATATTTTAAGTAATCTGTATATTACTTATACACCTAATACAATGCCTACATACCACTTTATTTGTGTGGATTCAATATGGCACTTGGAGTGTGGCAAATCCAAGTTTTGCTTTTTGGAACATTATGGAATTTTTTTCCTCCAAATATTTTTGGCCCACAGTTGATTGAACCCATGGATGCAGAATCCATAGATTTGAAAGGTTGCTCTCTCTCTCTCTCTCTCTCTCTATATATATATATATATATGCTAATCCATAATTTTTCTATATGTAACCACATATATCAATATTAGGTCACACATCATACTGATATTTCCATCTCAGATCCATTACTATGTAGATAATTCCAGACTTCTTCCATTGCTTATCTGTAACCTTCCCCTCCAACAGTAAAAAAACTGATTTCCACCATCTGCCATCCAGTCATTTAATTGTTCTATTCCAGTATATCCATGGAACAGTTTCATATTTGTTAAGCTATACCAGTGTAGGAAAATAATTTTTTTCAACTAGAATACAATGCTCACGTAGAAGTCCTTTTTCCTTTAGTCTTCTAGGATCCACTCCTTTTCAAAGCTACTTATGTCAAGAACTTTTCCCCATTCCCTACAGTGAAGTTGTTTTATCTATCTGTAATAAAGTAAGATTCTTGGCCAGGCATGGTGGCTCATGCCAGTAATCCCAGCATTTTGGGAGGCTAAGGTGGGTGGATCACTTGAGCTCAAGAGTTTGAGACCAGCCTGGCCAACGGGTGAAACCCTGTCTCTACTAAAAATACAAAAATTGTCCGAGCACGGAGACATGTGCCTGTAATCCCAGCTACTCGTTTGGCTGAGGCAAAAGAATCGCTTGAACCCGGGAGGCAGAGGTTGCAGTGAGCCAAGTTCATGCCACTGCACTCCAGCCTAGGCAGCAGAGTGAGACTCCATCTCAAAAATAAATAAATAAAAAAAGATTCTTTATCACAGTCTGAATTCTTTTGAACTCCTAAATAATTTCATATAAAGTGTGCATACCTTAAAGCTCATTGTTTTTCTATAAAGTTCTTTGGGTTTTGACAAATGCATAGAGTCATGGATCCATCATTGTGGTATCTTCAGAAGAGTTTCACCATCCTTTTAATTCCCCTGTGCTTCATCCTTGAATCACTAGCAGCCACTGATTGGTTCACTATCTCTAGAATTTTGCCTTTGCTAGAATGTCATATTAATGGACAGTTTTGGCCTTTTCAGACTTCCTTCTTTTTCCCAGTAACAGGAATTAAAGATTCATCCATGTTTTTGCATGGTTTAATAGCTCATTACTTTTCTATCACTACATAATATTTTATTGTATGGATGTACTACAGTCTGTTCATCCATTCACCCATTAAAGGATATCTTCATTGCTTCCAGATTTTTGGCAGTCATAAACAAAGCTGCTATAAACATTTCTGTGCAAGTTTTTGTGTGGACACAAGTTTCCCTTTCAAGTAGGTAAATGCCTAGGAGTACTTGCTAGATTATAGAGCAAGACTATATTTAGCTTTATGCGAAACTGTCAAATCGTTTTCTAAAATGGCTGTGTCATTTTGTATTCCCAGCGTCAGTGAATGAGAGTTCCTGTTGTTCAACAACCTCCCCAGCATTTGATACTGTCAGGCTTTTGGTTTTATTTTTAGTCCTTTTTAATAGTTGTGTAGCCGTACCTTGTTGTTTCAATTTGCAATTCCCAAATGACATATGATATTGATTATATTTTCATCTGCTACTTTGCTATCTGTATATCTTTTTTGATTCCCTATATGTTCAGATATTTTACCTATTTTTTAATTGGGGTGTTTGTTTTCATACTAATGTGCTTAAGAGATCTTTACATATTTTGGGCATAAGTTTTTATCAAATATATTTTGCAAATATTTTCTTTCAGTCTGTGGCATGTCTTTTCATTCTTTTAATAGGGATTTTCACAGAGCAGAAGTTTTGAATTTTAATAAAGTCCAGCTTATCAATATTTTTCTTCAAGGATAATGCTTTCGGTGTTATATTTAAAACCCCATTGGTAAATCCAAGGTCACCTAGATTTTCTCAGCATATTTTAATAAAGCGTTTTATTAAAACATAATAAATAGCACTAAGGTACACCAATCTTAAGTTTGCAGCTTATTGAATTATTACAGAGAGAGCACATTCACTTAACTACAAATTAGTTCAAAATACAGACTACATCCCAGAGGTCAAATCTGGCCTGCCATCTGTTTTTGTAAGCTTGCCATTTGAGAATATTTTCTATATTTTTAAATGATTGGAAAACATGAAAGGAATTCTATATTCCACAAAATTCACATGAAAACTATACAAAATTCATATTCTACTGTTCATAATTAGTTACACTCATTTTAAAATATATTGTCTATGGATACTTTTACATTACAAGAGCAGAGTTGACTTATTGCAACAGAGATCATATGACCTGTAAAGCCTCAAGTATTTACTATCTTATCCTTTACAGAAAAAGTTTCTGGCCCTTAATATTGCATATAACCGGCACCTCAAAAGCACTCCTCATGGCCAGTCACATCGCTATACCTCCAAAAAGACCATTCTGACTTTCATCACCAGAGATTACTTTTGTGTTTTTTTCACACTTTGTATGAGTAGAAACATACAACATTCATCTACTGTGTCTTGCTTCTTTCAGTCTTTATTCTGTCTGTCTGAAATGTCCATATTATTGTATATGTGGCAGTAGTTGACATTTTGTGATATAAATATATCATAAATATATCAACATATATATCATATATGACTATTAAACATGTATATTATATATTTATTAACACATTAAACATGTATGTCATATATGTTTATTAAACATGTATATCATATGTCTATTAAACATGTATATTTATTAAACATGTACATCAATTTTTTTCCTTCAAGGGGAGTGCTCTTGGTGTTATATTTAAAACTTCATTGGCAAACTCAGGGCCACCTAGATTTTTTCTGCATTTTTAAATAAGGAGTTTTTATCAAATGTATATATATATGATATATTTGTCATATATATATGATACATATGTCATATACATAAACATCCACTTCACTGTTGCTGGACATTTAGGTTTTGTCATTTTGGGGCCATTATAATTAATGTTATTGGGAACAATTTTGTTCATGTCTTATTCATTGTCTACCTGTATGTAGGTATGTATACATTTCTGCTGGATACATGCCTCAATGTGGAATTGCTGGGTCACCATGCATAGAAAAGTTAAGCTTTAGTAGATTTTGTCAAAGAGATTTCTAAAAGATTTTAAAAATTTTATTCCTACCCATACTGCACTAATATGCCCATTACCTCATGTGTTACTAACACATGTACTGTAAGTTTTCTATTGTAGACCCATCGGTACCACATATAATATATATATTTACCTACTTATGATGATACCTTATGGCATCTCATTATGGTTTTTAAATTCTTTTTCCCTAATCATTCATGATGCTGATCAATTTTCCTGATTCTTGTTAGATATTTGAAAGCCTTCTTTTGCAAGATATACAATTATATTTCAAACTTCATATATAAAGCTACACATATAGTTTGAAATATATATTTAATATATAATTATTCAATATATATTTGTTATATAATATAGAATTATATTCTATATATTATGTATTATATAATAGATATGTAGTGTACATGTTAATATATATTAATATATGTTTTATATATATAATTTGAAATGTGTGGGAGATACATGAATTGCAAGCATCTTTTCTGCTCTGAGCCTTTTCACTCAAAGTTTTTTTTTTTTTAGGATAGAATGTTATTTTATTTTAGTTTTTTTTTATTATACTTTATGTTCTAGGGTACCTGTGCACAATGTGCAGGTTTGTTACATATGTATACATGTGCCATGTTGGTGTGCTGCACCCATTAACTTGTCATTTACATTAGGTATATCTCCTAATGCCACCCCCCCGAAAATAGGACCCAATGTGTGATGATCCCCTTCCTGTGTCCAAGTGATCTCATTGATCAATTCCCACCTATGAGTGAGAACATGTGGTATTTGGTTTTCTGTTCTTGCGATAGTTTGCTGAGAATGATGGTTTCCAGCTGCATCCATGTCCCTACAAAGGACACAAACTCATCCTTTTTTATGGCTGCATAGTATTCCATGGTGTATATGTGCCACCTTTTCTTAGTCCGCTCTGTCACTGATGGACATTTGGGTTGATTCCAAGTCTTTGCTATTGTGAATAGTGCCTCAGTAAACATACGTGTGCATGTGTCTTCATAGCAGCATGACTTATAATCCTTTGGGTATATCCCCAGTAATGGGATGGCTGGGTCAAATGGTATTTCTAGTTCTAGATTCTTGAGGAATCGCCACAGTGTTTTCCACAATGGTTGAACTAGTTTATTGTCCCACCAACAGTGTAAAAGTGTTCCTATTTCTCCACATCCTCATTTTTTAATGATTACCTTTCTAACTGGTGTGAGATGGTATCTCATTGTGGTTTTGATTGGCATTTCTCTGCTGGCGAGTGATGATGTTCACTCAAAGTTTTATGGTGTGTTCTAACCATCAGAATTCTTAATTTAAATGAAGTCCACTTTGATTTTTTTCTTTATGGTTAGTGCTTTCTAATCCTGTTTAAGAAATCCTGTCTTTCCCATTGATACTGAAGATGTCGTCTATGTTGTTTCTAAAGGCTTTATTTTTTATCTTTCATATGTAGGTATTAATCCATTGGAAGTTATTTTTCTGTATGGATGGAGTAGAGTTAATTTTTTTTTTATTTGGACCTTGATTTGTTTCAGCATCTTTTAAGAAATACAGTACTCTTGTCCCACTGTATCACAGTAACACCTTTGTCTACTATCAGGTGTATGAGCCTCTTTATGAATCCTCTACTTTGTCCCCCTTATGCATGTCTCTATCCTTATTTAACACTACAGTTTTAATTACTGTAGTTTTATAATCATTCTTGCTATCTGCTAGTACAAGTGCTCCAACTTTATCTTTTTCTTCAAAAATATTTTTGTTATTTTGAGTTCTTACTTTCATGTAAGTTCTAGGATCAACTTATCAATTTCCAGTAAAAAATGTATGATTTTGATTGGTAATGCTTTTAATTTATAGATAAGTATATATTTGGGATAAATGATATCTTGACAATATGAATTTTTTCAGTTCATTTTGTTTGATATCACCTTCCCTTTATTTGTTTTTTTTAATTTATCTCAGCACTTTCTAGCTTTTATAGTGATTTTGTATGTAGTTTGTTTTACTTTTTCCTAGCTATTTGATACTTTTGATGCTATTGTAATGATATGTTTTACATTGCTACTTTGTAATACTAAATATTATTAGTGTAAAGAAATATGTTACAATATAAACATTTACTATATTTGTTAGTAAAAACAAATTTTGTTGGTATACAGAAATTCAACTGACTTTTGTTGATGTACTTTATGCCCAGTAACCTGGCTGATCAACTTATGAATTTTAATAATTTGCATATGTACTATTTTGTATTTTTCATATGCGCAGAAATAACAACAGTTGCATTTCTTCTTTTTCAATTCTTATACATTTGGATTTATTATTTTATCTCTTTTTATCAAACTTCAATAAAATGATGAATACAAGTAATGAAAGCAGACATCCTTAGCATAAAGTTTATATTGTATTTATTTTTTAAAAACAACTTTATTGAGGTACAAGTGACATATAAAAACCTGTACATATTTAATAAGTAAATCTCATTGAGGTTGGAGTTACATATATAGCAGTGTAACCAATCATCACCAGGGCCACAAACATTTCTATCACTTCCAGAAGTTTCTTCTCAATCCCTTTATTATTATTACTGTTTTTGTTTGTTTGTTTTTTAGGAAAAAACATAACATAAGATCTAGTCTCAACAAATTTTAAGTATGGAATACAATATTATTACCTATGACATTATACTGTATAGATTTCCATAATTTATTTATATTGCATAATTGAGATGTTGTAAGCTTTAATCATCCCCTTCCCCATTCTCCTCCCTCAGCCCTTAGCAAGCACTATTCTATTTTGCTACTATGAGTTTTACTACTTTAGATTCTACATATAAGTGAAATTATACAGTATATGTCTTTCTGTCTTTGGCTTACTTCATTTAGCACAATGTCCTTCAAGTTCATCTATTGTTGCAAATTGCAGGATTTCCTTGTTTTTTTTTAAGGCTGAATGATACGCCATTGTCTGTATATGTCACATTTTCCTCATCCACTCATCCATTAATCAGCAATTAAGTTGCTCCCATATCTCAACTATTGTGAATAATGCTGCAATGAACAAAGAAATGCAGATATTTCTTCTAGATTCTAATTTTAATTCCTTTAAATACATACCCAGAAATGGAACTGTTGGATCATGTGGTAGTTCCATTTTTAATTCGTTTAGAAATGTCCATACTGTTTTCCATAATGACTGCATTATTTTACATTCCTATTACAGTATACAAGGAATCCCTTTTCTCCAATTCTCACAGACACTTTTTATCTTTTTGTTGTTATTTATAATAATAGCCATCACAGCAGACATGAATATTTCACTGTGGTTTTGATTTGCATTTCTCTAATGATTAATGATGTTGAACACCTTTTCATATCCCTGTTGACCACCTGTCCATCTTTGAAGAAATGTCTATTCAGTTTCAATGCCCATTTTATAATCAGATTATTTGAGTATTTTTGTTTGTTTTTGCTATTCAATTGCATGAGTTTCTTGTATATTTTGAATAAAGTCTTTATCAGATATACATTTTCAAGTATTTTACTCAATTTCTCATAAGTTGCCTTTTTAGTTTTCTTATTGTTTCCTTTGCTGTGAAGGTTTTTGGTTTGATGCAGACTCACTTGTTTATCTTTTTATTTTGTTGACTATGCCTTTGATGTCATACCATGTCTACTATTTGGTTAAATGTATATCTAAGAATTACCGCTTGTGAAGCTATTGTAAATGGCATTGTTTTCTTAGTTTGTTAGGTAGTTCATTGTTAATGCATAGAAAGGAAACATATTTTTAAATGCTAATTTTCTTTCCTGCAGATTTAAACAATTTGTTTATTCATTCTAAGAGATTTTTGGTGGAGTACTTAGGATTTTCTATATGGACATAATTTGAAGATAATGTGGGTTAGTTCCAGACCACCGAAATAAAATGAATATCACAGTAAAGTGAGGCACACAAATATTTTTGTTTCCTAGTGCATATAAAATTTGTGTAAATATTACACTGTAGTCTGTTAAGTGTGCAATAGCATCATGCCTATAAAACAATGTATATACCTTAATTTAAAAACACTTTACTGCTAAAAACTCCTAACAATTTTAGCAAGTTTTGTAATAATTTTGCTGGTAGAGGGTCTTGCTCAGTGTTGATGGCTGCTGATTGAGCAGAGTGGTGGTTACTGAAGGCTGAGGTGACTGTGGACATTTCTTAAAATAGGACAATTACGAAGGTTGCCATATTGATGTACTCTTTCTTTCATAAAAGATTTCTCTGTAGTATGTGATTGATGTTGGTTAGCATGTTAACCACAGAACTTCTTTCAAATTTGGAATAAATCCTCACAAGCTCTGCAGTTTCTTTCCCAACTAAGTTTATGTAACATTCTAGAGGTTTTCACTGTCATTTCAACAATGTTCATGCATCTTCACCAGGTGTAGATGTCATTTTAAGAAACCAATTTCTCAGCTGAACATGGTGACTTAAGCCTGTAATTTCAGTATATTTGAAAAGTTTTATATATATATAAAAGTTGTGATGGCACATACCTGTAGTCCTAGCTACTCAAGAAGCTGAGGCGGCAGGTCCACTTGAGCCTGTGATTGTAACACTGCATAATAGCCTAAACGACAGAAAAAGACACTGTGTCTTTAAAAAAGAAAAAAGAAAAAGGATAAAAGGAAGTCACTTTCTTTACTCATTCATAAAAAACAATTCCTCACCTCTTTAAGTTTTATCATGAAATTTTCACAATTCTGTCACATCTTCAGGCTCCACCTCTAATTGTAAAGGAATATACTGTGCAGCCATAAAAAAGGATGAGTTCATGTCTTTTTCAGGGACATGGATGCAGCTGGAAGCCGTCATTCTGAGCAAACTGTCACAAGGACAGAAAACCAAACAGCACAAGTTCTACTGCTATTTCTACCACATCTGTAGTTGCTTCCTTCACTGAAGTCTTCAGCTTTTCTAGATCAATCATATGGGTCAAGATCAAGGTCTTCAAAATTCCTGTTAATTTTGATTCTTTTGCCTCCTCCCATGAGTCACAAATGTTTTATATGGCATGTAGAATGATGAAATTTTTCAGAAGCTTTTCAATTTACATTACCCAGATCCACTAGAGGAATTAGTATCTATGGCAGCTATAACCTTACAAAATGCAGTAGTTAAATTACAAGACTTGAAAGTCAAATTTAGTCCCTGATCCATCAGCTACTGAGTGGATATTTTGTTAGCAGGCATGAAAACATTAATCTCCTGTACATCTCCATTAGCACTCTTGGGTGACTAGGTGCATTGCCAAAGAATTGTAATATTTTGAAAGAAATTGTTTTTCTCTCTCTCTCTCTCTGAGCAACGCATCCTGACAGTGAGCTTAAGATATTCAGCAAACCATTTTGTAAGCAAATATGCTGTCATCCAAGCTTTGTTATAGAGCACAAGCAGAGTAGATTTAGCATAACTCTTAAGTGTCCTACAATTTTTGGAATGGTAGATGAACAACAACTTCAACTTAAAGCAACCAGCTGCATTAGCCCCTAACAAATGAATCAGGCTGTCCTTTGAAGCTTTGAAGACAGACACTGACTTCTCACTAGCTGTGAAAGTCCTAGACGGCATATTCTTCCAATAGAAGGCTGTTTCATCTACATTGAAAGTCTATTGTTTAGTGTAGCCACCTTCATCAATGATCAGGTTTTCAGGATAATTTGCTGCAGCTTCTACATCAGCACTTGCTGCTTCAACTTGCACTTTTATGTTATGGGGATGGATTCTTAAACTTCTCCAATCTCTGCTAGCTTCAAACTTTTCTCCTTCAGCATCCTCACCTCTCTCAGCATTCATAGACTTGAAGAAAGTTAAGGCCTTGCTCTAGATTAAGCTTTGGCTTAAGGGAATATTGTAGCTAGTTTGATATATTCAGACCACTCAAACTTTCTTCATATTAACAATCAGGCTGCTATACTTTCTTTTCATTTATGTCTTCACTCAAGAAGCACTTTTAATTTCCTTCAGGAACTTTTCCTTTTCATTCACCACTTGGCTAACATTGGCAAAAGAACCCTAGTTAGTTTTGAGTGCATCTTGGCTTTTGCCATGCCTTCCTCACTAATCTTACTTATTTCTAGCTTTTATTTGAAAGTGAGAGACGTGAGACCCTCAATTAGGGTTACTAATTGGCTTAATTTCCATATTTGTGTCTCTCAAGGAATGTGGAGGTTTGAGGAGAAGGACAGAGGTGGGGGAATGAACCAGTCAGTGATGAGTCAGAACACACACCATTTATGCATTAAGGTCACCAACTTAATAAATGCAACTCTTAATGCCTCAAAACAATTTAAATAATAACATCAAAGGTCACTGATCATAGATTACCACAACAGACATAATAATAATGAAGAAGTTTGAAATATTGTAAGAATTACCAAAATGTGGAACACAGATGCAAATGGAGCACATGCTGTTAAAACAATGGTGCCAATAAACTTGTCTGACACAACATTGTCAAGAATTTCCAGTTCTAAAAAAATCTGTTAAGCATAATAAAGCAAAATGCAGTAAAACAAGATATGCCTGTATACAAGATGGTGTCATCAGCAAACAATTTACCTACTTTCTCTGCAATTTGAATTGTTTATTTTTTCTTGCTAATTGCTCTGGCTAGGAATTCTAGTACCACATTCAATAGAAATGGGGAGAGTGGGCATCCTTGTTTTGTTCCTGATCTTAGTTAGAAAAAGGTTTTAAAACCTTTGAGTGTGATTTTAGCTGTGAGCTTGTCATATATGGCCCTTATGATATTAAGACACATTCTTTCCCTACTTCATTTATTGAGAGTTCTTATTGTGAAAGGATGTTAAATTTTCTCAAATTATTTTTCTGTATCTATTGAGATAATCATGTTATTTTTGTTCCTTGTTCTATTTATGTGGTATACCATATTTATAAATTTGCATATGTTAAAACATCCTTGCAACCCAGAAATATATCTCACTTCGTCAGAGTG
This sequence comes from Colobus angolensis palliatus, assembly GCF_000951035.1. Classification (NCBI taxonomy): domain Eukaryota; kingdom Metazoa; phylum Chordata; class Mammalia; order Primates; family Cercopithecidae; genus Colobus; species Colobus angolensis. The sequence goes on from NW_012116344.1 coordinate 2,227,422, forward strand.
TATGGTTCTTTCAATATATTGTTGAACTCAGTGTGTTAGTATTTTGTTGAGAAGTTTTGTATCTCTGTTCAATCAGGGACATTGACCTGTAATTTCATTTTCTTTTGGTATCCTTTTCTGTATTTGGTATCAAGATAATGCTGGTCTTGTAGAAAGAGTTTGAAAGTACAACCTATTCAATTTTTTGGAAGAGTTTGAAAAGGATTGTTATTTTTTATTTAACTGTTTAGCATAATTTCATTGTGAGGACATCTGTTCCTGGGCTTTTATTTCTTGGGAGATTTGTTATTACTAATTCAATAACCTCACTATTGATTTTTTCAGATTTTTTATTTTGTCGTGGTTCAATCTCAGTAGGTTGTTTGTTTCCAGGAATTTATACATTTCTTCTGGGTTATGCAATTTATTGGCATTTATTTGTTCACAGTAACCTTTTATGATCCTTTGTATTTATGTTGCATCAATTATAATGTCTTCTTCATTTATAATTTTATTTGGGTGTTCTCTCTTTTTCTCAGTTAATCTAGCTGTAGGTTTTTCAATTTTGTTTCTTTTCAAAAAATCAACTCTTAATTTCATTATTTTCTACTGTTTTTCTAGTCTCTATTTTTGCTCTGATCTTCATTGTTTCCTTCTTTCTGCTAACTTTGGTGTTATTCTCCTTTTCTTAGCTCCTTGAAGTAGAATGTTATTTATTTGAGATCTTTGTTTCTTTAATGTATGATTTCTTGCTACAAACTTCCTTCTTGAAACTGCTTTTCGTACATCCCATAATTTGTGTGTGTGTGCTTGTGTGCATCTTTCCATTTTCATTTGTCGCAAGATATTTTTTATTTCTTTTTTGATTTATTTTATGGCCCATTTGTTGTTCAGAAAGGTATTGCTTAATTTTCACATTATGAATTTTCAAATTTTCCTCCTGTTATGGATATTTAATTTCATACCATCATGGTTGGAAATGATATTTGATACTAGTTCTATCTTCTTAAATTGGTTCAGACTTGTTTTGCGGCCAAGCATATGACCTGCCCTAGAGAATGTGCCTGTGCATTTGAGGAGAATGTGTCTGTGCATTTGAGGAGAATGTGTATTCTGGTGCTGTTGGATGAGTGTTTGTATATGTCTGTTAAAATCAGTTGATTTATTCAAGTTTGCACTTTTAGTATTGATATTCATCTGGATGACGTATCCATTGTTCAAAATAGGGTATTGAATTTCCCTACTATTGTATGGTTGTTTCTTTCCCCTCTAATTGTATTAATATTTGCTTTATATGTTTAGGTCCACCTATATTTACAATTGTTATATCCTGTTGAGAAATTGACCCTTTTATTATTATATAATAACCATCATTTTCTCTTGTAACAAATATTTACTTAAAGTCTATTTTGTCTAATTATTGTCACCACTGCTCTCTTTTGCTTACACTTTACATGTAATATATTTTCCCATCTCCTCACTTTTAGCATGTATGCCCATTTATGCCTGAGGTTGCAAGTTTTTGAATTTTTGCAATCAGACCTTGGCAATGAATTGAGCAGTTGTATATAAATAACTCCCATGTGTTCAGCATTCCAATAGTGGAACACTAGGCATAAGTGGTTTGCTTATGCCATTTATGCATAGTGTTCTATTGTTGGAATGCAGAGCTAAAGTGAGTCTCTTGTAGGTAGCATACAATTGGATCTTCTTTTGTTAAACTATTCTTCCAATCTTTGTCATTAATTGGAGAATTTAATCTATTTCCGTTTTAAGATATTATTGATAGATAAGGACTTATCATTTTGTTAATTGTTTTCTGACTGATTTGTAGTTCTCTTCGTTCTTTTCTCTTCTTTTGTTGTCTTTCTTTGTTATTTGATGATTTTCTATAATGGTATGCTTTCATTCATTTTTTTCCTATATTTTATGTACCTATTACAGGTTTTTCTTTGTGATTACCATAAGGCTTAATTGAAACATATTATAGTTATAACAGTTTCTTTTAAGCTGTCATAAACTTAATTTTAATCACATACAAAAACTCTACACTTTTACTCCCCTCCTCACATTTCATTTTATTTGTATCTTTTAATATCATGTACCCATTAAAATATTATAACTATAATACATTCATCTTTTAACTTTTGTACTAGCAGTTTTGTATTAGAGTTAAAAGTGATTCACGCACCACCATTACAATATTAAAGTATTCTGAATTTGGCTATATATTCATCTTAACCAGTGAGTTTTACATCTTCATTTGCTTTCATGTTGCTAATTAGCATTCTTTCAACTGGAAGAACATTCTTTTGCATTCCTTGTAAAGTAATATTAGTAAGGATGAACACCTTCAGCTTTTGTTTGCATGGGAAAGTCTTTATCTCTCCATTTGCAAAGAACATATTTTCTTGGTATAGTATTCTTGATTGTCATGTTTTTGTTGTTGTTGTTGTTTGCTTTTGTTTGTTTTGTTTTGTTTTTCAGCACTTTGAACATATTATCCCAATCTACCCCGGCTGTAACGTTTTGGCTGAGAAATCCACTGATAGTCCTGTGGAGATTCCCTTGTGTGTGATGAGGTGTTTTTCTCTCACTACTTCAAAAATTCTCTTGGTCTCTTAACAATTTTAACACAATGTATCTTGAATATAATGTATCTTAATAATCAACCCACTTGGTATTCTTTGGTATTCATAGGTCTGGCTGTTCATTTCCTTCTTCAGATGTTGGCAATTTTTGTTTTCATTTCTTTAAATAAGCTTTCTTTCTTTTAGTTTTTCTCTTTCTCTGCTCCTTCTAAAATATTCATATCATGGATATTGCTTTTCTTGATGCTGTTCTGTAAGTACCATATGATTTATTTACCTTTTAAACTTATTTTTCTTTTTGTGTCTCTTACTGGATAATTTCAAGTAAACTGTCTTATTTTTTGTTGATTCTTTCTTCTGCTTGATCAGATCTGCTACTGAAGTTTTCTATTGATTCTTCCAATTTAGAAATTTATGTATCTTATAATTTATAGTTGAATAAAGTATTTAATCTGCATGACATTTCTTTATATTTTTACTCTTTATTTTAATGTGGGACTACTCACATACATTTTCTCTTTTTTATGGAAAAATATTTTAGCATCATTTTTGAAATATCAAACTCTAGGTTAGTAGATATTTGATTTTAGAACTTGATATTGTTTTATTTTTTGTTGTTCATGCCAGTCTTATTATTGCTTTTTTAAAAAAAATCTAACAAGCTTTGTTTACCCTTCTTGGTTTCTTTTAAGATTTTTTTCACCTTGACTTTGGTTACTGTAGTTTTATTTATTATATTAGGAATCTACTTATGTAGATTTCTTTGTGTTTATGCTGCTATGGTTTGCAAATTCTCTTGAATTTGATTTTGAATGTTTTTATTAGATTTTGTGAAATTCTTAGCCTGTAGCTCTTTAAATATCTTCTTCGCCCTATTCTTTTTCTCCTTCAGTTCCTCCTGAGATTTCATTTGTTTAGACATTTTGTCATGTCTCATTTTTTGCATTTATGTATCTCTCTTCATGTTTCAATCTATTTTTTGTTGTCCTATGTTTTAGTTCACTATTAATTGGTTCTGTTGCAACTACACTGCTACTAACTCATACAATACAATTATTTTAACTCTAGAATTTCCAGTGGTCTCTTACTATACATTGCAGTTCTGCAGTGAAATGTTCTATTTTCTCGAACATGTTAACCACAGTTGTTGTTTTAAGTGCCTGACTGATTGCTTCAAATTTTGGAGTTATATATCTGACATTTTATTACATTTTGTCTCTGTTATTTTTATCTTTTTTTCTATTGACTTTTAGTCATATGATATTTTATTCTGTCATGCTTGATATGTTTTATAATATTTTTTGAAAATATTGGGGCTTTGGGTAATTTATATTCCTCCAGATATAATTTAATTTCCCTCTGACAGACCACCTTGGGAAGACCACCTTGATTTAATCAGTAATTGAATGTCTTGAGATTTTGTTTTAGACTCTTTGAGGTCTGGCCTACTTCCACTTTACTCATCCCTAGAAGGAACCATTTAGGTACTCAACTAAATGTCTGTGCTATTTTCAAGATCCCTCTTCTATGGTAGACCCTAAAATGAGTTTTCTTTATCTGCCTCTCTCTCTCTCTGTCTCTCTCTCCAGTTCCTTGAGATTCCTGAAATGTTTTCTTAGCTTCTTAATCTCTTAAATTCTATTTGATTTCTTAGCCTCTTAGAAATTGGCAGATGCAAGAGAAAACTCCATGCAGAATGTTGGGCTCACTTATCTATACTCTTCCCTCCAGGATTTTGGACCCTCAATTCTATCTCCAAAACTAAAGTTTAAAATGTAGGTTAAATGAATAACAAGTATAATCCAATTTTAAGTCATGTATCAATCAGAGTCAAGTGTGGAAAGCAGAGTGAAGGACAGGTAGTTCAGTGGAAGAAACTTAATAGGAGAAATAGTTAACACAGATACTGTAAGCATCACAAAGACAAACAGGGTATGGGAGAGCAAACCATAGACCAGCCACAACAGAAAGCTGTTTCTACTCCTAAGACTAGCAACATGAGGAGGCATTTACAGAGGCCAAGAGCCAATTCTACCAGGTAGAAACCAGAATCAGACCAGAGGCTCACACAAAAAAAGTAGAGCTCATATGGGAGATGAAGAAAGACTTCATTCAAAAAGAAGAAGACTATGATTCTCCCCTACTTCTACTTGCCATTCACCTATCAATGCTCCCTTTTGAATTAACCTAACTAGTAGGTAGGAAAAGAGCCCAAGAAATGTAGGATCAGTCTTCTTCATGTAGATCAGAAGGTCACTAAATGCACCTAAGAACAAAGGCACATGACTGGAAAAGTCCCTTTGGAATCAGGTGCTAGGGCAGGAAAACTGATAGAGCTGACAAGACTCCAGGTACCATTAACTTTATTGACTGATTGAAAATATTTCCATATTAGATAAAAGTCAAAGAAGTCAAAGAAAAAAAATGTGGTTTTGCTGGTTCAAAGATTTTCCTAAATAATTACAAAATACCTCTGAAAGTGAGAAATTATTTCCACAGCAGCTAATGCAGTGGAAAGTATCTTACCAAGGTACCTTTCCAAGGTACTTTAAAATAGAGTTGAATGGAATAAGATAGACTAGAGTAGTCGTGGCATCACAAGATGTAGGGTCTTTGAGAGAAAGTATTTGCTCAAAAAGTTTTAAAACTCAGCTGTGTTAGTGAGTTATTTAAAGCTGGTTTCATTTCACTGAAGAGGAAGCAGACAAGGATAATTTCATTTAAGAATAGTAAGTCAAGACCTTTTAAAGAACAGAGAAAGAGGAAAGAAGATTAAATGTTCTTAGAAAAAATTCTAAAGTGGCAAGTGAAATGCAAATTTTAAATGTTCCCCAGCTAGTCAATAAATCCTTACAGATGGGTGGATTGTTCATCATAATTGAAATAAGCCCTTGAACTTTGATTTTCATTAGTCTGGTTACATGCTGTTTAAAGAAACTTTAAATTTAGGTCATCCCCTGTATTGCAAAACATCTGACAGAAGAAACAAATTACCTCCTCACAGACTCATCTTCTTTCCCTTCATTTTCCGACATTATTCAAAATGAAGATAACAATGACTCCCTCACTGGGTCTTCATCAAGTGTTTTTGGCTGGGATAAGAGTCTCCAGTCAAAAGAAGGGTTTAATTTCTGGGAAGCCAATTTTAGTTGTTTTGATTAGGCAATCCTGTAACAAAAGAACTAGGTATTGCATCTGAGTGGAGCCAGCTGTGTTTCCTTTGTTCACTGCTGAGCTGGTTAGGAAAGCGTGGCAGGGAACTGATGACCTGGCAGATGGGAGATGGATGGGCAAGGAGGGCAGAGCACTCTCCTTTCAGCCAAAACTGCCATTGCTCCTATGACTAACAAGGGGTTTCATTTTGATATTTTACTAGTATTGCAAGATTTATCAGCTAGGACCACTTTGGATAAGGAAGAGAAAAGCCAAATCAGGCTTCTGAAGAGGGTATATTGACCTTCCGTTCCCAAGAGCTTGGAAGTGGGACTCATGTCAGACACAGATTGATTGGAAAGTTTGAGAAATCCACCAGGACTTGGTTTCTCCCACCCTCTGTCTTCACTTGGTTCTGTTCCTCATGGCCTTCATGCTTAGACTAACTGGAGAACCTCCTGCTCACAGAGAGCCGGAAGCAGCTTTGGCATGCACATTCTCTCTTGGTCTCAGCCAGTGGAGTGGAAAACAACAAGAGTTCCTTTCCAAGGACTTCTTGCAAAATCTTTTGAACCAGTCACTGTAACCTGGTGACTAGCTTTGACAGAGGTCACATCCTTCACAGAGGTCCATGTAAAGCATGTGTGTTGTGAATGGAGGAAGGAGAGTCTTTCAGAGGGAAATGAAGCTATTAACAAAGAGGGAGCATGGAATGGGAGGTCATTAAACACAGACATGGCAAAAATGAATATCTACTTTATATACTCTATGTACTTGGCCATGGTGTAACGTCTTGCTAGTGTTAAACGGGTTTTTTGTTTGTTTTCGCAGTTCTTTCTTGCTACATGTTTGAATGGATTGTATAGCTTTGAGAAAAGTATGGAGAATGTTTCTGTAAGCCATATTTTGCCCCAAAAGGAAGGGAACAGGAGCTTTACCATACATCGCCAGCTACTATGACTTCCATTTTAAAATGTTTATTTGCTTTGCAGCCAAATGTCCTACCACAGAGCTATACAGAGGTAATGCTAATGTTAATTAGCTTGATTTAACCATTCCATAACATATACATATTTCAAAACATTTACACAATAAATATAGATGATGCTGTCAATCAATCAATAAATAAGTTAACTTGCTATATTTAAAACATACAAATATTAAAACAGTACATTAAATATCTGTGCATTCACAACCTGTTAAGGAATAAAACATTGCCAACAAACTAAATGCCCCTTTGAAACTCTCCCAAATAATTTTCCTTTTCCAGAAAAACACTGTCTTGAATTTAGTGTTTTTCATTCCTATGTCTTTATTCACATTTTAACTAGAACTTATATGAACCTCTAAGAAGCATGCATTATTGTTTTGTATGTTTTGCATACATATATAGTCATACATATTTTGCAACTCTTTTTCTCAACTACATTTGATATCTGTAAGTCTAGTTTTTTTCAACGTGCTATTGTGTTGTGTTCCATTTTTTTGACGTTTAAATATATCATAATCTATTCATTCTCCAGGTAATGAACATTTGCATTGGTTCCAGATCTTACTGTTAAGAATAATGTTATTATAAGTGTTTTTCTACATGTTTCTGGCGTAAATGTTCAAGAATATCCTAAGGGTATATACCAGCTCAGAGGATTTGTGCAACATCAATTTTACTGGTTATTGTCAAACTAAAAGAGATTGTATCAATTTACATATTCACCAGCAAAGTATAAATGTCCTCATATATTCATATATTTCCCAACATATGATATCATCAGACTTTTAACATTTTTACCAGACTGATTAATGTGAGATTTGTGGTTTTAATGTGAATTTCCATGATTACTAATGACAAAGCGTTTTGTCATATCTGTACTGGAAATTCAAATTTCTTCTGTGAGTTTTCTGTTTATGTCTTTGCTGATCTCCTCGTGCCCTGGGTTATTTGATTTCTTAGTGCTTGGTAAATTTCGTATTATTCCCCTTATTTATCATGTCTTTTTTGTTGGAGGACACTGTTAAATGTGTTGCAAATATCTTTTTGCTTAGTTTTTAAATTGTCATTGTGTATATTCCTTAATAAACAGAAAATTTAATTATCATTTTATGAAAATTAATTTACGTTTATGATTTATGCTCTTTGTAACCTAGTTAAGCAATCCTTGCTTACCTTGTGTTCAACAAGATGTTTCTCTGTGTGCCTGCTGGGCTTTCCTCATTGCTGGGAAGTCTGGCGGTGATGCTTCCATAGAAGAAGGAAGCTTATCTCAGAGAGAGAGGGCTGGAAATCCCTTAGAATTTGCTCTGTCTTTAAATCTCTTTCAAGCAAGTAGACTACACCAAGAAAGAATGATTTTTTTGGCGGGGGTAAAGATCTTTTATCCTCATGCCTGTGAGATCTTAAACAACAGGAGTGCCCCATCTCAACCACATATAATGCAACTGAAGGGTAGATGGTGAAGGCCTTCAGTGCAGATTCAAAAACCTGAAAACTCATACCTGAACATTTTGTGCATCTTTTTCACAGCCCCACACACACCCACCCCATGTTCAGCACAGCCTGGACTGTGATACTGAGGGACCCACTCTTGAGCAGCCGATAACTACACCTCTGTGTGATCTGCTGGCCCTGCTTAAGATTAGGAAACTCTCTCTCGCTCTCTGTCTCCCCAAGCCTTCTCCCCTACTTAACAATAGCTTCATTTTAGTATTAGGTTTGGGTTTTATTTTATTCTCTCCTTCTCTTTCTCTGCTGTGAGATTTGCATTATCAGGAAAATAGGCAAGAAAAGAGGAGAGAAAGTAATGGAAGCTAGCGTTTTCAAGTCTGAAAAATATTGTCGTCTGTCACCCAAAGCATTCTGACTATGAAACTTGTCAGATAGTCACATTTATCCCTGACAGAATTTTGGAATCACTTTACCTTCAGAATTTTTCTCCAGCATTGGTATTTACTCTAGTTCTCATGGTCATCTGAGTCAAGCGGGTAAAGAAGTAAAGAAAGAAGTTACTTTGGCTATCAGAAGCTAGGATTTATTGTCACCTAATTTAAGCCTGTTATCATAGAGGAGCAAGCCCTGTGGTGTGCCAGTCTCAGAAGAGACTAGGAATTAAGCTCTTTGTTAAACTGCAATAAAATCTCCATTCTCCTCCCAACTTTCCCTCTCCCATCACTGTAACAGCTCATATCTCATAATAAGTAATCAGCTCCCCTGTTGTCTCAATCCACTTACTGCACCACCAATCAATCTGAATGGCCCAGGTGCCTCTGCAGATTTCCTAACACTTCCACATGTGCTCTACGTCTCCAAGGACAAGCATGCTTGCATTTGCAAAGGCCCTCCAAGTGGACAGAGAGCAAAGCTAAAATGTTTGGAGTGGGGTCAGAGGAAGGACATAATCTGACGTGATAGTAAAAGTTCCGTCCATGTAATAGTACTTGGCATTTCAGTTTTTTCGGTTTCTGTTTCTCTCATGACTTAAAAAAATTTTACACTAAATTGAGTGATATCACCATGCGTGTTTCATAATTCGAACAGCTGATTTTATAAACGATTGTGTATCATGCATATTTTTCCCTCTTGGACATCAGGATAAACAATATTATAGTGAGATATCATGCCCTTCTTTTTCCTTTTCCTGTTTCCCCTGCTAGTTTTCCCCTTAAGTTAATAATTTCTATGGAAATAAGTAAAGTAATGTGGTGAAGGTGGGGGTTGTGATGGTTAATTTTATGTGTCAACTTGACTGGACCACAGATGCCCAGATTTTTGGTTAAATATTACTCTGGATTCTGGGTGTTTCTGTGAGGGTTTTCTTAGATGAAATTAACATTTAACTAGACAGACTGAATAAAGTAGATGATCTTCTCTAATATGGGTGGGCCTCATCAAATCAGCTGATAGTCTGAATAGAACAAAAAGGTTAACTCCTGGGAAAGGGAGGATTTTTCCTGCCCAACAGTCTCTGAGCTAAGACATCATTCGTATACATGAAGTGAAATACCAGCTCTTCTTGGGTCTTTAGCCTGCTGGCTTTCATACTGAAACTTACATCACCAGCTCCCCTGATGCTCCAGCTTGTCAACTACATATTTTGAGATTTATCAGCCTCTGCAATTATTTGAGCCAATTTCTTATGAGACACACACACACACACACACACACACACACACACACACACATACCCCTCTTGGTTCTGTTTTTGGGTAGAACCCTGAGTAATACAAGGGTGTTGTCATTCAAAGCTCAAAATTCAAAGCTCAAAGTGAATATGGGGGTCTCTTAGACCTTAAAGAAAATCATACTTACTTTAAAGGCTATTATTATCCTTTTAAAAAATGAAAGACCCAAAAAACCTTTCAAAAATTCTCTACCTTTCATGCTGGCTATCCAAGGCAATTCATTTTATTCTGATCATGCACTTTCCTTTGCTCGGTCTCAGCTTTAGGAAGACAGATACTAATCTCCCTGGGAGAGTCTTTGTTTAGCTCTTTGGATCTTTGGCACCATTAGTCTGACCTTTTCCTTTTAAAAAAAGCAGCATGCATTGGCTTTTGGGGAGGAGCTGGTCACAGGTAGAAAGGGCACAACAGCTACTCTTCCATCCAGGGAAAGAATTGATGTGAGTATTGTTCTCTAAAACAGTGTTATCTCCATAACAATTACCATGATCACAAAACCTTCTCCCTGGGATGGGCACATAGTTCACAGTCACCTTCATCTCAGCCACTGGATAAGACAGTGGTTTTCCCCGTGGAGATACATCTGGAATCAATCAGCACAAGGAGAGCATACAGCATGATGCTGGGTAGTGGATGTGTGAGGGATTAAAGAACAATGAGATTGGAAAGAGGGACTGAGGAAAACTCCTGACAAACTGATTCTTACTTAGTCCACTCAGTCCTTCAGCAAACTACATCCTCCAGATGATCTTCTGTGTCAAGATGGAAGAAGAGCATTTGAGCTCTAAAAGTGGACATTTGGGATTCCACTTATACAAGGTCCAGGACTGGACCTTGTGCCTGGTGTGGGATCTCCTGAGACATGTTTTCATGAGCTAAGTCCACATCCAGGATCACAGACTAAGAGAAAACTTTTTATGGATGAATTAGTCCACTTATATTTAAGGAAATTCTCACCGTTCTTTTTTGTAGTATATTTTCCAATGTTGTTCATCAGGTCCTAGAGGGGCAATTGTTTGTACACTGTGATCTTAAAACAAAAAAACAGAATATTTCTTGGATTCAGACTACTCTAGTGTAGGATCAGCAAGTTGAAAAGGGGTCCCGAGTGTCCAAGTGTGTTCTTCCTGAAGTAGTTTCCTTCTATTCACTTGAAACCTTCTGACTTTACGCCCTTTTATTGGTCTCAGATTCCAGGAAGCTTGGCTTCAACAATTTGCACTCTGGCTCTGATTTTTTACTTAAGGAAACAAAACTTTGCAGAATTTTCTATATTGAAAGGAATCAACATGCTATTTAAAACAAAGACAAAAATTTCAACCATGGAATCTAGATCTTGGGTTTGATCTCATTGGTGTCTTCTTCTCTAAGGGGCCTTTTTCTTCCATTCATACTTCTCTTCCTCTCTCTTGCTGGCTCTGAGGAAATGACACTTCCCATATGTTGCTTTTAACCTCTGGCCCAACTATTGAGGAAATGAGCATGTTTGTGTGAACCTAACCCCGACGCATATGAGACAACACTGAATTTACAAAAAAAACTTGGTAAAAATTAAGAGTCATAAAACGAAAATAAACATAGAAAAGATACAAAGCAAAGAAGTCTTTCAACTTTCATTCTTCCTTCAATTGTTTATTTATCAACAAGCATATTTTGAGTACCCACTAAGTGCCAGGACCTGGAGAAACAATAATGAACAGCACACAAGCTCCTGACTTCACAGAGCTTACATCTTAGCGGAAGTTTGGGTTTATGCAGCAGAAGTGTGTGAGTCTCTCATAGTGCATTGCTTCTAGAGATCTAAATTCCTCTTCACTTCCATATCCTTTTCAAGCACAAACAAACAAAAAGTTCAGGCAGAAAATGCTATCCTATGACTTAAAACCTAATTCTAAATTCAAGAGTTTGTGACTCCGTTTCCCCTCTGTGGTCTTCCCATTAGTCCACCACTTATCACTGTGAACTGCAGAGCTTCCTAAAACTGGGGCTTTACATATCTAGGAAGCAGCAGAACTGTTTCACGTGTCAGCTGCAGATTTGGAGCTTTATCATTAACTCAGTAGATACTTAGAATCAGGATCACTAGTAGTTAGTCAAAGAGATGTTTTGGTTCTGTGAAAGGAAGATTTGAGATTGGGAAGAACAGGAGATAATTAGGTCTTGGGGGAAATAGGCAGTTAGACTCAGAACCAATTCTTACTGTGGTTTTTTCTCATTGTGTGTGTGCACACGCATGTGTTGTGATATATAAGACAGTAATAGCAACCATGTGCATTTTCTTATTATATATTGTGGACTGAAATTGTAGATTTAAAATGGTATAAACTATCCTTTAAAGATGTAATCTGAAAATTGACTTCTTCGTTTGGAGGTGCACACCTTCCTTGATCATACTATTTACACAAGCTTTTCTTTATAAATATCTAAGATGTACCATGTATTCAAAACCATGAGAGGACTGGGAATTGAGAGCTATGAGATAATTTAACTTCAACACTGAAACAAGTAGAAAAGGGCTTATTTCAGTTCATACTTTAACAAGACAGTTCTCAGAGTACCGATAAGAAGTTCTAGAGAGAAGATCATCTTGGAAAATAACAACAGGAAGAACTGACTAATTACCTGACCTTACAGAATAGGTCATAATTCTCATAGCTCAAGATATGGGAAATGGATGTTGTTCTTGGCCAAATTATGCATGCCCTGTTATATGGTGTGGATGTTTGTTCCTTCCAAATCTGGCCCCAGGTACAGCTCATGCCACCACTTCAGATGGTACAAGCCATAAGACAGTGGCTTTCACAAGGTGTTAGGCCTGCAGGGACATAGAATGAAAACATGAAGGAGGCTTGGCAGTTTCCTTCTAGATTTCAGAGAATGTATGGGAAACCCTGGCTGCCCAGAAAAAGACTGCTGCAGACATGGAGTCCCCAAACCTCTACTAGGGTAGTATCAAGGGGAAAGGTGGGGTTGGAGCCCCCTCCCAGAGTCCCTACCAGGGCACTGCCTAGTGGAATTGTGGGAAGGGGTCTGTTACCCTCCAGACACCAGAATGGTAGATCCACTGTCAACTTGTAACCTCTGCTTAGAAAAGTCCACAGACACTCAGCTCCAATCATGAGAGCAGCCACAAAGGATGCACCCTGCAAAACCACAAGGGCAGGGCTGCCCAAGACTTTGGGAGCCCACCTCTCACACCATGATGCAAGACATGCAGTCAAAGATTATGTTGTAGCTTTAAGATTTAATAACTGCCCTACTGGGTTTAGGACTTGTGTGGGACATGTTACCCCTTTATTTTGGCCAATTTCTCCCCTTTAGAATGGAAATGCTTACACAATGCCTGTACCACCATTGTATCTTGAAAGCAAATAACTTGGTTTCGATTTTACAGGTTCACAGGTGGAAGAAATGTACCTTTAGTCTCAGGTGAGACTTTGAACTTTTGACTTTGAGTTAATAGTGGAACAAGTTAAGACTTTGGGGAACTATCGGAAAGGGATGATTGAATTTTGCAGTGTGAGAAGAACATGAGATTTAGGGGTCCAGGGGCAGAATCATACAGTTCGGATGTTTGCCCCCTCCAAATCTCATGTTGAAATGTGACTCCCAGTGTTGAGGTGGGAGTGATCGGATCATTAGCGCGGTTCCCTCATGAATGGCTTAACACCATCTCCTTGGTGATGAGTGATTCTCACTCTGAATTCACGCAAAGTCTGCTTATTTAAAAGAGCATGGTATACTCTTCCTCACTCTTGATCCCTGTCTCACCATGTGACATGTTTGTTCCTGCTTCATCTTCCACCATGAGTGGAAGCTTCCTTAGGCCTTCACCACAAGCAGATTCTGGCACCATGCTACTCATATGGCACACAGAATGATGAGCCAATTAAACTTCTTATCTTTATAAATTACCCAGTCTTGGGTATTTCCTTAGAGCAATGCAAGAATGGGCTAACATACCCTGTCTAATTGCTTGGAGTCTGCAGGCAGGCCAATCTTCCTTTGTAAAAACATGATGAAAGTGCAGTGAATTTGTAATTTGAGGTAATAGTATTATAGCACCAAATGAGGCAGATGAATGAGGTATCTGCTTCTGCAAGGGGCTCAGCACCAATTTTTCCATCCCTTTCTCAGTGATCTCTAATGGGTAATTTGAGGAGATGTCTATTTTGCCACCTAATACCAGGCCAGAAGAGTTCTTCTATTGATATGGTACCAGAGGCCTGTACCACAGTAGATTGCAGATGACTCAGGAGAGCAAAGGAGTGAAGATTCCCTGAGTGGACTGTGAAAGAGAAAACATTGCATAAAAAATTATTATTTTCTTTATTTTATTATGTTGGTATATTGTTAACTTTTTAACTTTTATTTTAGGTTTAGAGGTACACTGGAAGGTTTGTTACATGGGTAAACATGGGTCATGGGGGTTTGTTGTACCTATTATTTCATTACCCAAGTATTAAGCCCAGTACCCAATAGTTATCTTTTCTGCTCCTCTCCCTCCTGTCACCCTCCCCCCTCAAGTAGACCCCAGTGTTTGTTGTTTCCTTCCTTGTGTTCATAAGTTTTTATCATTTAGCTTTGGCTTATAAGTGAGAACATGTGGTGTTTGGTTTTCTTTTCCTGCATTAGTTTCCTAAGAATAGTAGCCTCCAGTTCCATCTCTGTTCCCACTAAAGACATTATCTCATTTTTTTATGACTGCATAATATTCCGCGGTGTATATGCACCACATTTTCTTTACCCAGTCTGTCATTGATGAGCATTTAGGTTGATTCCATGTCTTTGCTGTTGTGAATAGTGCTGCAATGAACATTCACATGCATGTATCTCTATGGTAGAAAGATTTATATTTCTCCAGGTATATACTCAGAAATGGAATTGCTATGTTGAATAATAGTTCTGCTTTTAGCTCTTTGAGAAATAACCATACTGCTTCCCACAACGGTTGAACTAATTTATACTCCCACCAACAGTGTATAAGTGTTCCCTCTTCTCTGCAGCCTTGCCAGTATGCTATTTTTTGGTTTTTTTTAATCATAGCTATTCTGACTGGTGTGAGATGGTATCTCACTGTGGTTTTTATTTGCATTTCTTTAATGGTTTTGAGCTTCAGTGATATTGAGCTTTTTTTCATATGCTTGTTGGCCTCATGTATATCTTCTTTTGAGAAGCATCTGTTGATGTCCTTTGCCCACTTTTTAATGGGCTTTTTTTTTTCTTACAGATTTGTTTGAGTTTTTATAGATGCTGGATATTAGTCCTTTGTCAGATGCATAGTTTGCAAATATTTTCTTCCATTATGTAGGCTGTCTGTTTACCTTGTTGATAGTTTCTTTTGCTGTGCAGAAGCTCTTAAGTTTAATTAGATCTCACTGGTCAATTTTTGTTTTTGTTGCAATTGCTTTTGGTGACTTTGTCATGGAAATCGTTGCCCGTTCCTATGTCCAGGATGATATTGTCTAGGCTGTCTTCCAGTGTTCCCATTTGTTTGGGTTTTACATTTAAGTCTTTAATCTATCTTGAGTTGATTTTTGTATATGGTATAAGGAAGGGGTCTAGCTTCAGTCTTCTGCATATGGCTAGCTAGTTATCTCAGCAGCATGTATTGAATAGAGAGTGTTTTTCCCATTGCTTTTTTTTTTGTCAGCTTTGTTGAAGATTAGATGCTTGTAGATGGGCAGCCTTATTTCTGGGCTTTGTATTCTGTTCCATTGGACTATGTGCCTGTTTTGTTTGTTTGTTTACTTTTACCAGTACCATGCTGTTTTGGTTACTGTACCCCTATAGTATAGCTTGAGGTCAGGTAATGTGATGCCTGGTACTTTGTTCTTTTTCTTTAGAATTGCCTTGGCTATTTGGGCTCATTTTGATTCCATATGAATTTTAAAATAGTTTTTTCTAGTTCTATGAAAAATGTAATTGATAGTTTGGTAAGAATAGCATTGAATCTATAAATTGCTTCAGGCAGTGTAGCCATTTTAATGATATTCATTCTTCTAAATGAACATGGGATGTTTTGTCATTTGTTTGTGTGTTCTCTAATTTCTTTGAGTGGTGTTTTGTAGTTCTCATCATAGAGATCTTTCACCTCCCTGGTTAGCTGTATTCCTAAGTATTTTATTCATTTTGTGGCAATTGTGAATGGGACTGCCTTTTTCATTTGGCTCTCAATTTGGCTATTTTTGGTTTATAGGAATGTTGGTAATTTTTGTACATTGATTTTGTATCCTAAAACTTTGTAGAAGTTGTTTATCAGCTGAAGGACCATTTGGGCCAAGATTGGGGTTTTCTAGATACAGAATCATGTTGTCTGCAAACAGGGATAGTTTGACTTCCTCTCTTTCTGTTTAGATGCCCTTTATTTCTTTCCCTTGCCTGATTCCTCTGGTTAGGACTTCTAATACTATGTTGAATAGAAGCGGTGAGAGAGGGCATGCTTGTCTTGCACTGGTTTTCAAATGGAATGCTTCCAGTTTTTGCCCATTCAGTATAATGTTGGCTGTGGATTTGTTGTAGATGGCTCTTAGTATTTTGAGGTATGTTCCTTCAATACCTAGTTTATTGAGAGTTTTTAACTGAAAGAGTGTCGAATTTTATCAAAAGCCTTTTCTGCATCTACG
The DNA here is from genome assembly GCF_000951035.1 of Colobus angolensis palliatus. NCBI lineage: Eukaryota > Metazoa > Chordata > Mammalia > Primates > Cercopithecidae > Colobus > Colobus angolensis. The sequence goes on from NW_012116344.1 coordinate 2,243,947, forward strand.
GAGATAATCATGTGGTTTTTGTCTTTAGTTCTGTTTATGTGAAGAATCATACTCATTGATTTATGTATGTTAAACCAACCTTGCATCCTGCGGATGAAGCCTTTTGATAGGCTGCTGGAATTGGTTTGCAAGTATTTTTTTTTTTTTAGGATTTTTGCATCAATGCTCATCAAGGATACTGACTGGATGTTTTCTCTTCTTGCTGTGTCTCTGCCAGGTTTTGGTATCAAGATGATGCTGGCCTCATAGAATGAGTTGGGGAGCAGTTCCTTCTCAATTTTTTGGAATGGTTTTTAGGGGAGTGGTATCAGCTCTTGTTTGTACATCTGGTAGAATTTTGCTGTGAATTCATCAGGTCCCAGGCTTTTTTTGGTTAGTAGGCTACTTATTACTGATTCAGTTTTGAAGCTCATTATTGATCTGTTCAGGGAATCAATTTCTTCCTGGCTCAGTCTTTGGATAGTGTATGTGTATAGGAATTTATTAATCTCTTCTAGGTTTTCTAGTTTGTGTGCATAGAGGTGTTCAAAGTAGTTTCTGATAGTTGTTTTATTTCTCTGGGGTCAGTAGTAAGCAACATTTGCTTCTTAGTTTTTAATTCTCTTCTTTTGGATCTTCTCTCTTTTCATCTTTATTATTCTAGCTAGTGGTCTATGTCATTTCTTTCAGAAAACCAACACCTGCATTCATTGATCTTTTGAATGCCTTTTCATGTCTCGATTTCCTTCAGTTCAGCTCTGATTTTTGTTATTTCTCATCTTCTTCTAGCTTTAGGATTGATTTGTTCCTGTTTCTCTAATCCTTTTAGTTGTGAAGATAGGTTACTAATTTGAGATCTTTCTAACTTTTTGATGTGGGCATTTAGTGCTATAAATTTCTCTCTTAACATTGTCTAAGCTGTGTCCTAGAGATTCTGGTATGTTGTGTCTTTGTTCTCATTCGTTTCAAAGAACTTATTGATTTCTGCCTTAATTTTATTATTTGCCCTAAATTCATTCAGGGCATGTTTGATTAATGTTTAATTTCCATGTAATTGCATGCTTTTAAACAATTTTTATAGTCTTGACTTCTATTTATATTGTGCTGTGGTCCAAGAGTGTGTGTGGTTTAATTTTTGTTCTCTTACATTTGTTTAGGATACCTTTATGTCCAATTATGTGGTTGATTTTAGAGTATGTGCCAAGTGGTGATGAGAACAATGTATATTATGTTGTTTCGGGGTACAGAGTTCTGTAAAGGTATTTTGGATCCATTCGGTCCAATTTTGAGTTTAAGTCCTGAATATCTGCTAATTTTCTGCCTTGGTGGTATGTAATACTGTCAGTGGAGTGTTGAAGTCTCCTATTGTTATTGTGTGGGAGTCTGTGTCTTTTTTTTGTAGGTCTCTAAGAACTTGCTTTCTGAATCTGGGTGCTCCAATATTTGGTGCATATGTATTTAGGATAGTTAGGTCTTCTTTAATTGAATCCTTTACCATTATGTAATGCCATTCTTTGTCTCTTTTGATCTTTGTTGGTTTGAAATCTGTTTTGTCTGAAACTAGGATTGCAACCACTGCTTTTTTTCTATTTTCCATCTGCGTGGTAGATTTTCCTCCATTCCTTTATTTTGAGGCTATGCATGTCATTATGTGTGAGATGGGTCTCTCGAAGATGGCATACCATTGAGTCTTGCCTTTTTATCCAGCTTGCCACTCTATGACTTTTAAGTGAAGTCATTTAGCCTGTTTACATTCGAAGTTAGTATTGATGTTTGGATTTGATCCTGTCCTTGTGCTGCTAGCTGGTTATTATGCTGGCTTGTTTGTATGGTTGCTTTACAGTGACACTGCTGTGTGTTTAAGTGTGTTTTTGTATTAGTTAGTAGCAGTCTTTCCTTTCTATATTTAGCTCTTCATTCAAGATCTCTTGTAAGGCAGGTCCGGTGGTAACAAATTCCTTCAATATTTGCTTATCTGAAAAAAAAAAAAGTTTATTTCTCCTTCACTTGGAAAGCTTAGTTTGGCTGGATATGACATTCTTGGTTAAAGATTTTTCTTTAAGAATGTTGAATATAAGCCCCTAATTTCTTCTGGCTTGTAAGGTTTCTGCTAAGAGCTCTGCTGTTAGCTTGATGGGGTTCCCTTTATAAGTGACCTGCCCTTTCTCTCTTTCATATCTACCTTGGAAAATCTGACAACTGTATGTCTTGGGAATGATCATCTTGAGTAGAATCTTGCAGGAGTTCTCTGTATTTCCTGAAATTGGCTGTTGGCTTCTCTAGTAACGTTGGGGAAGTTTTCATAGATCGTACCCTGAAAAATATTTTCCAAGTTGTTTGCTTTCTCTCACTTTCAGAGATGAAAATGATTCATAGATTTGGCCTCTTTACATAGCCCCATACTTCTTGGAAATTTTGCTTATTTCTTTTTACCCTTTTATCTTTTCTTTTTTTTTTTTTTTTTGTCTGATTGTCTTATTTCACAGAACCAATCTTCAAGTTCTTAGATTCTTTCCTCAGCTCAGTTTGTTCTGTTGTTAATACCTGTGATTGCATTGTGAAATTCTTGTATTGTGTTATTCATCTCTGTCAGACCTGTTATGCTCTTTTTATACTGACCATTTCATCCTTCAGCTCCTCTATTACTTTATTGTGATTCTTACTTTTTTTAGATTGAATTTTGCTGTCCTGAATTTTGATGATCTTTTTTCCTATCCATATTCTGAATGATATTTCTGTAATTCTAGCCAGTTCAGCCTGGTTAAGAACTTTTGTTGGAGAACTGGTGTGATCATTAGGAAGATATATGACACTCTGGCCATTTGAGTTATCAGTGTTCTTGCGTTGGTTCTTTCTCATCTCTGCATGTGGGTGTTCCTTTAATTGCAGTGTAGATTGAGTATAGTCAATACACTTTTTTTCTGAATGTTTACACTGGGCTGATATTTTGCACAGGGGTTTTACCTGAAGCTGAGTTCTTGTCTCTGGTTTTAGAGGGGAGTAAGTTAGTGAGGCATTTTTGATTTTGAAGCTTTGGGGTGTGATCCAACTTGTGACAGCAGCATCCTAGACAATGCAAGGGATTTTCCTGGGGTATTATGTGCATGCAAATTGACTCCAGAAAAATGAAAATAGAAAGCTGGTTTAGTGATGCATTTTGTATCAGTCAGTGTCCCTATATGAAATAAATAGCACATTCTGGATTATTTTAAAGGTTTCCTAACAAATGGACTATTCACAAATATGCAAGCTGGAATTACAAGAGATAATGCCATGACCTGGGATTAGTAGTAGAGAAACTAGCACAGCTCCTAGGCCTAAAAGAAAGAAGAGAGACAGTGGTTACCATGCCCAAGATGGAGAGAACTATGGAAAGAAAGCCCCTTGAGAAGAACAGAGCCCTCAGCTGAAGAATCCAAGTGGCCTTGGTAACCTTTGCAGTAACTTTTAAGGATGAATTTCCTGACATTATTCTCCCTCTACCCTCTGATTTCCAGCTAGGGTTCCCAAACCCATAGGAAGACAAGAGAATTGTATACAACAGCTTTCCAAGACAGAGAATAGGATGGAGAAGAAAGTAACCAGAAAGCAACCAGAAAACCACATGTGTACAAACAACTGTCAATATAATTATACATCACAACTGCATAGTTTATTAAGATCTGTAAGAAATGCTATAGAGTTTTGAACAAAACTTTATGAATTAGAGCAGAAGCATACTTGTGCTTTCAGCCAAATATTTCTTAGAATGTCTTCTCCAAAGAAAATTGTTTTTCCTGCATTTCCAGGAGGTTAGTAAGACCAATTTTCAACATGGCCAACAAAAGACAGTGATACACAGCTTCTGAGAACCACTGATACACAGCTGCTGAGACTTGTCACCAGACTGCTGTGAGCCCTTGCCTGTCCCTCCCAGCCCAGCCCAGCCCTGCCAGCCTCTAAATCCCTCCCTGATCGAAGTGATATTCTAACTCAAACAAGTCCTCGCTTGGACTAGTGAGTGGTTTCATTCCCAACCCCTCCTCTCCTACCTTCACCAGAAGACTTACAGTGTGATGCTTCCTGCCTAGTCCTTGAGCACAATATTCAAACCAACTAATCACTCAGTTGAGCATTAGGGAATGGCATTTACTGTTAAATGTCCAAGACTTTATAATGTATGGTTTGCTGGGGCGGTCTGGAGCATGGTGGGAGACAGGGCAGAAATTGAAAGATACCGGCAGGCCCGAGTGCCAGGAACGCGAACCTTATCTTGACAGTGAAGGGAAGTCAGTGAAGTGATGTGGTCAGACGTGGATCAGAAAGATCATTCTGTCTGCCATGCAGAAGGAATCAGAGTGACATGGAAGAGGTAGGAAGGGCAGGTCTGAGTGAGTGCAGAATTGAGGGGGAGTTAGGGGGTTGAATAATCACAGGCATTTCTTAAGCATTTCTCATGAGTCTCTTACTAGAAGATGGGCAAACTATTCATGTCATCATTTTTACAGAGGAGGAAACTGAGGCACAGAGTAGCACAACAGATGAATAATATATACAATGTATAATGCCTCTGGGTGTCTTCTTGTTCATTGCAATATGGCCTTTTGACTTCTGCCCTCTGAAATGGTTACTTAGCTTCATGAACATACCCTGTAGACTATAATATTATTATGGTCATAACTATGGACTTCATAATATAATCTCATGATCCATCCCTCCCTGCATCACCATGACATTATAAGCTGGAAACTGGTCTTCTGACTTTTACTTTAAGCATAATAATAGGGTCTCATGGCTGTCTTCCTTGGACATTATAATGCAGGTTCTAGCTTAGGTCTTAAATAGCATATTATGGTTTTCTAGTCATCAATTTGGACATTTCAGTTCAGTCTATGACCACTATCCCTGGGATGTAGTCCTAATAAACAGATGAATACCTGGGGTTTAATTCTGCCAATTTCTGGCTTGTTCTCTCTATTTGCTCTCCATCTTATCATTCTAGCAGGCCTTGCAGCAGAGCCTGTGTGGAATTATCACAAGCTACAAAATTTAAGACTTGAGCATGCTGGCAAGTTTGATTATTTTTTCTACAACTCCAGCAAATGAAGGGAGCAATGGAGTTATCTATCTGCAGGATACAGTTAGGAAATGCATTTCCTTAAAAAATCAAAATGTTAGTGTAAGATAAAGCATCTAGTGTCTGTTCAATTCATCAAAATTCTCTTTTATTCTTTAACTTAGTGGACAGACATGTCAGTTGTGACCAGTGCCTCCTGGATCAATATTACACTTAGTGCTCTGTGAAAAGAGACTTACAGAGGCAAAATGTGACAGTCCATGACATTTTATTATTTCTGCCCAGGGATTTCTAGTGCTAATAATCTCCAATGGCTAATGAGGAGAATGCTGTGGTGTTGCCACAAAACAAGTTCTCCACCTGGCTACAGGGGCTCTCCAGCCATCAGGACTAGCAGAGAATGAAGAAAAAGAACACAGTTGATCATCACTGCTCTATACTTTGAGTTATAACTTCAGCCTTGAATGAGAAGTCTTAAAGCATAGCTTCTCTGATCTTGAAGCTTAAATAAATGTCTTCAGCTTGTTTTCTTTTAACTTCCTTCTTCACAACATTAATTAAGATATTGTTGTTGCCATGCAGTAGAAGTCACAGAAAGGACAACACATCTGTATGCCCACTGCTCAAATCTAGTTTACCCGCACAAATTGCAACATGTTCTGCTTGGCTGCTGGGACTGGTTCATAGCAGGGATTTTAACATCCCTATGAGGAAGAGGTAAAAGAGCAATTGAAAATGAAGACCTGCCTTGAGTCTGGGAATCTTTGACAAAGAGGATGAGAATAAAATCTTTCTCTTAACTCCAGACCCCAAAGTAAATAAGAAGAAATTTATCCTCCTGGGGAGTAGTCTTGGGAAATCAGTTTTGTCCAGAATAATTAAAGGCATGATGTAGGCATTTTCTTACAGAGTATCTTCAGTCCTAAAGAAAGGAATCCCAGGTCACCTGGGAGATCCTGAAAGACTGAATCAAATGCAAGAGGATAGTTCCTGGTTTTCACTCTAAAACTATAAACACACAGCTTACCTTGTGGCCGAGTCACGGAGGTATATTCCTGGTGGAAGAGAGCTACTCACCATCTCAAAAGGACATCAGAGTAACTTTGGTAATGGAGGTCAAAATGATGCTGAGAAGGAAAGCAAGATCATTGCAACAGAGGAACAATAAAAATCTCTCTGTGCTGTGATGTGGCATCAGTCCAAAGAAGTGGAAGCCTTACCTAGAGCAAGAGAAGAGGACTTTGCTTCTTGAAATTTAAGTCAGTTAAAAGTTTGATTTTAGCTCACATTGGTTAATAGTGTTATAGTATGTATCAGAAGCTCATAGTAAGTCTGTATATTAAAGTGACCTTGTGCTAAAACACCTTCAGGGAAACCAGTGAAGCAGAAAGATGTTAGTTACTACAATGAGAAGGCATGACTCTGCTAGATCATCTGATCTGTGGGAAACAGTCCCATTTGCCTTCTTCTATGTTCTCTCCTATACAAGCCCAAGAGCTGCATTTCAGCCATCAGGATTATGGTTTTCCTTCTGCCAAAGAGGGACTCACATGAGAGATAGAAGATGGAAGAGAAGCAGAAGTCATATTATCGTTTTTATGGCAGATGTACAGAGATACATCAGTTTCAGCAGATGGTAGAGATTTGCCAGGGGTTTGGGGCATACTCTGGTGAATCACTCACTTTGATGCTGCATACAGCTGAGGTAACTGATGAAGACTTTTGATTATTATGTAGTATGATTTCCTAGAAGCTATGAGAAGCTTTCCTATCACTTCTATGGGTAATCAAATGCTACTGTAGTTTTCAGTATGCAACACTTTCCTGCTTTGAATCTTATAATGCTTTCCATTTTCCTGACCAAATGTCATCTGGAAATAGGACACTGCTGGGATGGGGGTGGGAGGAGGAAATGACTTAGGGAAAAGCAGCCGCTGGGAGGAGGAAAAGATATTTGTGGGGGTTTCATTAAGTCTTCTGGGAATGTGGAGTTGGAGTCTTGCTTTTGATACCCTACCCTTTCAACAATTTTAATTTGGGTTATTTGTTCAAGGAAATAATCATTGTACTCATGGAAACATAATTGGATCACCTAGTTTCCATCTCTTTTTGATTACTCTTCTTTGTTATCTTATAAGCTTGCTCCTGTCCCTCTTCCATCTTCACCTTATAATTATATTCTATTATAGAAATTATACCTATAATTATAATGTATAACTATATTCTATCTCCATTATAACTATATTCCATCTTCATTTGGTGGTTCTTCAATGATTATGCTAGTTGCTATTTTCCTGGAGTTTTCCAACTCTCTGAATCTATTTTATTTTATTTTATTTTATTCTAGCTTTATTGAGGTATAATTGACAAATATCTGAATCTATTTTAAATTGAAGTAAGCAGAACTCACTTACAATATAGATACCCATAGCAGGTATTCAATCAAAGATTCACTAAATCTAGATTTAATGGCAGAAGCTGTTGCTTTCAATCCTCCTCTTGACAGTATCTCACATTTTACTGGCCTTTGTGGCTGAAACAGCACATTGAAGTAATGTTGCTAGAAAACACTCTATAATTCTGAATCCCATGTCTCTCTCCTGATTAAAACTAATAGCTGCGAACTCACTCTTTAATGCAGTTTCATTTGGATTGTTGCTAGCCACAATACCTTCCATGCATCCACAGTGAAATTCATTACTTCCCTTCTCCCAACTGTAACAGTCTCCAGAGAAGTTAACATGTCCTGAAAACTTCAGGACTTCTCTGAGACCTCTCTCCTCCAAAGCCTGTATGGAAGAGTGCAAGGGCCTATCTAAGTGGAGGCTCCTACACTCTGTGAGATACATGGAGTGCTTCTCTTAGCCCAGAAGGGGAGCAGATCTGCCATCAGCAAGGGCTGAATTAAGTCATGTGCCAAACATAACTCATTGTACCAAAACATTACAACCAGCCCATATTTTCCATTCAGACAATTTACTCAATTATGAAACTGCATTTTTGTGACGTTTTATGAGAGAAGTGATTACAGTGATCTTCCTCATCATGCCATGGTAAAATGCCAGCTACGACAGTAGGTGGCTTGAGGGGTGGACTAACAAGAATTAAGGATTTTTGATATTAGTATGTTTTTCATCTAATCATCATACATTCCTAGAGCAATGACCCTCAAATGTGTTAATACTACTCCCATCAGTAATTTTTATATTATGACTGTTATGTTATGGCTATGAAAAAAAAATAAATTGTAAAAGGCTAAGTTAAGATAAACCAGATTTAAAATATTTTCTTATGTTGGCTCTGTGTTATCATTCAGCTAATACCAAAATGTAACTTAAGGCAAAGCTTCTAAGAATCATATTGTTTTTAAAGATATTTCAAGTAGCTTGGAATTTTGATTTTCTCTGTGGCTAATTCATTTCAGATATTATGATATTACCACTGCTTTTACTTCTTAAGGTGGATAAAAGGGACTCATCTATGTGTGGAAGTGTCTACACTGTTGTTTTATGAACTTTTCTCTTTTCCTCGCATTCTATATGGTACCTTCAATCTGTGGTTTCTTTGCAGGAATTTTAAAAGCCATTTGTCTACCATGGGAAGGCTAGTTTAGTTTAAACTAGGTAAGTGATAAATGCATTAACCAGACACATAGAAACAACAACATGTCATGATATGCCACACGTGAATGAAGGGTAAGGCATCCCTGCCAACTCCTTTCTGTTTTGGAACCTTGATATTTCATCAGCTAAACTTGAGGCAGGGCCATCTGGTATGTGGACCAAGTAAAGAAGTAAAGCTTCATTCTTGTTCCTTTTTTTGAGAACATAGGAAGAGAGGTCTTAATGCTTTCCGTCCATGTCACAGTGGGTGACCTTAAGCATCCACTGAGTGTGTGCAGCCCATTTTGGGAACCACTGGTGGAGAACACTGCTTCCCAATGTTGGTTCATAGACCAACAGACAACACTGTTTTGTCTTCCAACAATTCTTGACTAGATCCACCACCACTTCTGGCTTTTAAACAATGGTCGTGCTTTCTCTGTTCCTTTTTGATATCTGTTGCAAAATGTGTTTCTGTCCAAAGTTTGAAATGTAGACATGGCCCAGCATGCTGTTTGGAAAACTGGACTTTTCTTTTAGGTGGTATCTTTGGAAAACCAGAGTCCAAAGGAATTTTGACTTCTTTGCTCACAATTTACTATCTTTCAGTGTAGGAAGGTATGAGAAATCGGAGGCAAAAATGTGGCTTTGGGGTCAGTAGACCAGCAGGTAGGAAACAGAGACCTGGTCACAATTTGGCTGGCCAGTCTTGTTCTCAGGGCATGACTTGAGTGAGGGAAAGCAGGAGGCTGCATTCCAGTTCTCTGGCATGCTAAGAACCCACAGCTACTGCTACAGATTATCTGAAACCCCTTATGAGCCAACTGCAAGGATAGCACCTATGATGGCAGATGGATAACCCACCTCTGCAGGAATTTTTCCCTTAAAGTCACTAGTCATTCCATTCCTAGCTTCAGCTTTATACAGAGACCTTGGAGACCCAGAGAAAGCAAAGGGAAGCCAAAACTGATGTTTAACTGATATGTCTTACGTGCTCAGAAGTAACTCTAAATACTTGAGTTTTATTTATCCATTAAAATAGACTTAAAACTTGAAAGCATATTGAAGGCAATGAACAGTTAAGGTTTGTGCAGATAGGCATGATAATCACACCTATGTTTAGAAACAACAATGCTTACAGTGGCTTTCTTGGGAAAATGCCAAGAGGTTAGTTTATTCATTTGAAACTCCCATTTTTTTCTGAGGTTCTTGCATCCTTGTATTTAATTAAGTCCCACTTTGAAAGTGCAAGCTCTTTGATCAGCAATTTCAGTTCTCTGGGCAGCATTCAGTTCTATTAGTTGCCCATTTCTAGGTCTGAGAGAATCACACAGTCCTTCACCATAGGGTTACACAGAGCCCCCCACCCCACCCCCTGTAAAGTATAAGAGCTCAAGTCAAGACTCTGTGAATGCATAATAAGTCCCCAGGTCTTTGGAGGCTTCACTAGCACACACCTTCTTTTATTTCCAAAGAAAATAGCCTGTGCTTGTTTTTCTACAACATTAGCATCAGCCCTCTCAGTAATAGACTTAGGAATAAGTTGTCACAGCAAACGAGGGCCTCCATGTGTGACAAGGAGGGGAAGTGTGGTCAGGAAACACATTTCAGCTTCAAGAGTTTACTTTCAACAATCACAAGGGTGAAAATGAGCTGAACAATTTGAGAGAACCTGTCACTATTATTTCAATGCATGGATTTTGGTAGATATAAATTCAACAGCTCACTTGTGAAAAGTCCTAGCTAGTTTATATCTCCCTTGGTCATCAAAATAATCAAAGAAAGAAGAAGCAAAAAGAAAGAAATGCGTAAAAGAAGGAGCAAAAAGGGAGACATATTTTCTGATTCTGTATTATGTGTCAAACCCTGTGATGGGCACTTTCTTGTGTGTAATTTATATATTCCCTACAATAGCCCAGTGAACATGATATTCACATCTTGCCAATTTTAGATAAATATATTAATCAAAAATGAAGAAGTCATACAGGATTTGTTGAAGTCCTGTGTTAGTATAGGTGTCAATTTAAAATGATCCAGAAAGATAAACTTCCATTTTTCCTTTTTACCCTTCAGAGAAAAACTCTTTCCTTGCATTATAGTAGTCCAGATGATTTACTCCTTCTTTTTAGAAGTTATTTGTGTTGTCTACCACAAAATATATCTCGGTCCATTGAGTGTTATTCTTTGAAAGTTGCAACTCTGGGCCACCTTCTCTCAAAAAAGCAAGGTTCCTCACTCAAGCTGCCACAGGCTCTCTGGGAAATGCCCTCCTTTCTCCTTCTCCCATATCTGTCTCCCTTTCATTTGTGGTCAGATGTGTGTTTTGATCCAAGCACCAAGAGCAAAGTAACCACAGCTGAAGAATAAGATACCAGAGACTTTCTGATATGTTGGCTACAGCTGTCTCTAGAGTCACACTCCTATCTCCAACTACACAAAGCTCCTGTCAGCCCTTATGCCTCCAGCCCCTTCTCATGATGTTCCTGCCAGCTGGGATTCTGTACCAACTTTTTATACCAGGCAAATTTCCCTGCTCTCCTGACAGCTCAGACATGACCTCCTTAGAGGCCTTCCCTGATCCCTCAGTGTGGTTAACATGGCTAACTTCAAGTAGCACTTTGATCTTGTCCCCAATCACACTTTTGACACATTGTATGAGCTGTTCATGTCCATGCCCATGAGCTGTAAGCTGCTAGAGGGTGGAGTGCATGTCATATTGTCTCCACGTCTTGGACTTACGACACTCATTAATAGTCTCTCAATGACCAAGTAAATGGATGAGTGAAAAGGACCATTGACCTCTCAAAAGAAAGTACAGTGTAGGAAAAATGGCAGCCCAGAGTCCAGTGCCTTTGGACAACCTCAGAGGAAGACTTGCGCGTAGTGACCTAGATGTTGCTAGGGCAACTTCTAGTTCTGTTATTATTCTCAGGGTAGCCGCAGAAAATGGACATAAAATCCAATTTGTGGAAAAACAAGCACAATAGCTACCCTGAGGCTCTGCTACCTCAAACCCTTGACATAAATCTGACATGCTATACAACTATGTCAATGTCACAAACACCCAAACTGCCCGCTTATCTTTGAAACTCATTTTCTATTCTAAATTATCCTCCACAATAAAGTTGACATGTAAATTTGAATTTCAATAAGTGCTCCTAAACAGAGAGAGGATGATGAGGTTTATAACATTTAATTTAAGAAGAAATGATGGAGAATTGCCCTTTAGACAAATGAGCTTCTAAAAACTGTGGGAAGGCAAGGTTAGGCTGTGCAAACTTTACATAGCAACCAGTCAATAAGTGTTCATTTGTCTTCTCTTGTCTCCAAGAGGCTTTGAATAATAGAACCCAAACTTAGTCATTCTAACAGGTGTTGATGCAGTCACCTCTGGTGGGAGCAGATAGCATTTGAATCGTAGGAGCTCTGGGAATCTGCAGCACCCTCTTTAGAAGGAAGTGTTTTTATTTCAATCATAAGTTTAGTCCGAAGTGATCCAATTGTTAAAGGAAATGAGAAGTCAATGTCATTCACCTTATGGTGTCTAGCTTATTCCACTGTGAGTACTTCCATAGATGGAAGAAAACCCTTGTTGGAAAGAGAAGAATCCTAAAATAAATGCCTTCTGGTGGGTTTTGATTGACATTGTACCGCAGGCTAGAATTGAGGCCTTTCCATTGCTCAGAAGTGCAACAGGGCCCGTGTGTGTCTTGACTGTCTCTGACTTAGACATTAGGGGAAGGGAAAGGAGCTAGTGCACCGACTGTTCAGATGCTGGTAGAATAGTGCTAAGTGCTTCACATGCGTTTCTCATTCAGTAACCCATCTTCACAGCTACTAAAATAAAAACCCCAGCACCATGTGTACTTTTGCTCTGGTCATTTCACTTGCTTCAGTGCAAAGAGATTTTCCTTCCTTGTAGGCCTTAAAGATGCATTTCTGGTTCTGGTTTTAATTAATTGAAGTTACGCTCTAGTTTGAAAATCTCTGTGTGGCAACAGGCTGATCCACTCTGCCTTGGGCTGGGGCCAAGTGTTACAGCGATCTCTGGTTACTTCTAGTTCTTTGTGTGCAATTGAGAGAAGGTGATCCTAGAGGAATCATCTGTTCAGGCCACCATCGGGAACTGTCCCCAGAGGCCATCATTTACATTAAAACCTATCTGAATGGTTTCTATAGTAGCCCTGTATTTGGGGACCCAGGCTGGTATTATCTTTTTGTAACAGAGGTGACATGGACTGCATGTGACTCCCCTAATTTATACGTTTAAATCCTCACCCTCAATTTGATGGCATTAGGAGGTGGAGATTTTGGAAGGTGATTAGGTCATGAGGATGGAGTCCTCATAAATGGGATTAATGTCCTTATAAAAGAGACCCCAGAGAGTTCCCTTGCCCTTGCTACCACAGGACAACACAGCAAGAAGAGAGCTGTCTATGAACCAGGAAGCGGGCCCTCTCCAGATAGCAAATCTGCTGGTGCCTTGAACTGAAAGTTCCCAGCCTCCAGAACTGTGAGAAATAAATTCTTTTTCATTTAAGACACCAGTCTATGGTATTTTTGTTATAATATTCTGAACAGACTGAAACAAGGGGCATCAATAACAGATTTCATGCTACATGGATGCCTGATATTTGGTTATCATGGAACCATAGATGGCCCTGTGTTCTCTAACGTGTATACTCCCCTAACTGAGAACAAGAATTGGACACCAAGATGCAGTAAACACAACTACCCTTTCTCCTAAAAGACCTCACCTTCCTGTACCCACACACTTTAGAGCTATATATTCGACAAAATTGATGTTTCTACAAGCCCCCTCTTATATTGTATCATATATCATATTATGTCATGCTATGTGATATCATACACATAAGGAAGAAGGTCAGCAATGGTATCCTGGGAAAATACATGGACCCATCTCAGATATATTGAAGCTCTTTGAATTTTTATGCAAATTGTTCTGTCTGTAAGAATATCTTCATTTTTATTCATGAGGAAAAATTTCCATAGCTTTTATCAATTTCTCAAAGGGTTTTGAAACACAAAGTGGTTCGCAACCAGGAGTCCAAAGGTAATTCAAACCCTCATGAACACATTTGGACATGTCTAAGGTCTTCATTGTTTGGTAGTTTACAACATGGTTTACCAGTTGTCTCTGTCCTCAGGGGTTAGGATGCTCAGGCCTTTTTTTGTTGTTGTTCCACTTGAATTTCTCTTTCCTCATTTTCTATGTCCCTCTCTAAGCTTTCTGTTTATCTGTGTGTAAACACACCTGCTGGCTCAAATTATCACTGAAAAGAAATGTTGGATTTCTCATTCCAGGAGTATTAATGGCAACAGAGCCTGTGTGCTTATCTCGTCTGTGTCCCAAGAACAGGAAACACCTCCAACAAGGCAGGTTTCCTTTTTAAATAAAGCAATCTCACACTTGTTATATTTGTCCCTGACAGAGCGCTTGTCTTCCCCAGCTCCCGGGCCTCTCATCCTCAGGAAGACATTTGACGCTAGGGAGAAGAGGCTCACAGCAGGGGGCAGTCGCTGGAGTCCATGCTTCACACTGGTCCCTTTGTCACCCTGGGTAATTTACAGTAGTTCTCAGAGTACAGTAAGTGGAGGATAAAGCCTTTACCAACTCTTCTCATAAATGTAGACAGAATACTCTCCTGTAATAAGCTTCCAAATCCAGGGCACAAAATTGTAGTGTATATTGGTGGTTTTCTTTTTTCTGTTTTTTTCTGTAGTCTGATTTTTGTGCAGTGCCTGTTGGAGGCTAGAGTAGCTGTGGACTTTCAGTATAGACCTTTCCCCATTAGTGCAGCAGCACCCACAAGTTGCAAGGCACAGACACCCCTCCTACCTGACTAGTTGTCAAAGAAACAATTAGCCCTGCATTGAGATACTGCTCTCGAGTTTTCAGGTTCACATCAATTTTTCGGTTGTTGATCATCACAACACTATCAGGTTGGCAGAGAAGGTATGATTAGTGTCATGTTACAAAGACATCTTCACAGAGGTTAAAGTCACTGCATAAGCTAATATCTAAGAAAGACCAAACCCTGGAGAGGAATTTCCTTTTTTCTTTTTTTAATCAAATTTCAGGGCTCATTCGAGTTGCCACACTGTGTCTCAAACAAGAGAGTATGAAAATTCAACATTAATGAACCTACAATCACAGCTTGACCAGAAGTCTCTCTAGTTCAACGACAAGAAGGTAGAATCCTCAAGGAGTCCTGCGTGATGTAACTTCAGGATAGTTACGTCACCACAGCAAACGTTAGACTCCTGTAAGATCTGCCCATTTCTGAAGTCACAAACAGTCAAAATAATTACAAAGCAATTATATATTCTCATTTGTATCTCTCAAATAACACAAAAGGGGACCCAAGTAATACTTCTGAACCCATGGGTCTCTGCCCCGAAAATCTCGGCACATACAGCCCCTCCAAAGTGGCATCCATGTTTTGCTAACAACACCCACTGAGCTCCCCAGCTGCCATTTAATTCCCCTTACCCTCCACCTTAAACTCCCACCTCCCAACTTCTTCATGTGTTTGTTGACTTAGATTTTCTTACTAACTACTCTGACTTCTCTTTTAAATATCAACCCAAAGGTAACACAGAGGTCAAAAAGAACAGAAAAAATAAAGCAGAGAATTGTATATTCTTTCCCGTAGCCTATGTGTTTATCCTGAGTACCAGTTACATCCCAGGACACACTGAAACAAGGAAAAAAAATATCTTTATTGAATAATTAAAACATTCCAGTTATCCCTTGTCTCAGTCCAGAATATTTCTGAATTTTCTCTTCCATATTTTATTAAATCTTCTGAGTCAGACAACTCTATTTAGACTGCGGTGAGAAAGAATTATTTATTGAAATACAAGGGCATTTCTGATTAATCATTTCATGTTTCATGCATACTTGCCTCTTTCTACTCTAATAAAGACAGAAGCACTATTCAGTCCTCCGTACACCAGGAACCTTGGTTCCTAGCCCTTCACACTCTTCCAGCTGCCCTGCAAATGATTATATGAGAAACCTCAGCTCCTGGGACAATGGTCCTACTGCCCTGATGGAGCAAATTTCTAACTATTAATAAGTTTATTTTTTAACCAAAGTTCATGCATTATTCAGATTTCCTCAGTTTTTGCCTAATGTGCTTTTTCTGTTCTAGTGTCTCACCCACAATACCACAGCACACAGAGCCATCGTGTCTCCTGACTTAGGTTCCCTTTGACTGTGATCATTTCTCAGTCTTTTTTGGTGATAGCCCTGACAGTGCCTCTATTTAGTCTTTTTTTCTTAATCCTTTTTATTGTGTTAAAATACATATAAGATAAAGTTGACTATCTTAACCATTTTAAGTGTACAGTTTAGTGGTATTAAAGGTAATCATAATATTGTGCAACCATCCCCACCATCCCTCTCCATAATTCTTGTCATCTTGTAATATTGAAACTCTGTACACATTAAACAATAACTATAAACAACGGTTCCCTTCTACTTCCGGCTGCTGGAAACCACCAATCTACTTTCTATGTCTATGATTTTGACTATTCTAAGTACTTTATATAAGTGAAACTGATTGGTTCATTCTTGACCTTGAATAGCAAGAGGAAGAGAGAAAATGAACTGATGTTAAGACACATAGAGAAAGGCATCCAGGTGTTTAAGTCTTAACAGGAAAAACAAGAGGGACCCTTCAAGCCTTGTCCCTGAGGGAAGAACTGGAGGTTAAGCTCCTACGCAAGTGGAGAGACAGAGACTTGAGGGCAAAGAGGAAGAGAGGGACCAAGAACTACTGTTCTTGGGAATTCACAAAAAAGGGAGAAAATCGAAATGGTCAAGAAACACAAGAAAGATGTACAATTTCTCTGGTAATTAGAAAAATTTAAATTAGAATCACATGTAATATTAATCAACATCAGAAAATTGATCAAAAAATTTTGAAATTTGACAGCTTTGAGTTCTAATGGTGTAGAGACATGGAGGCATGCATACATTGCTCATAGGAATATAAATTGGTGCAATCACTTTAGAAACTATTTGGAGATATTTAGTAAAGTTGAAGACCTGGATACTCTACCACCAGTAACTCCACACCAGCATATATATTCTATAGGCAATACTGAAGTTATGTTTTAAAGAACTATATGTAAAAATATTCATAGTAACACTCATTGTAACAGGAACAAAAAAAAAAAATGTAAGCCCTTGGAAACTATCTAAATGTCAAACAGGAGGATACATAAATAAACTGTGATGTAGTCGCATAGTGAAATACCATATATTACTGAAGATAAATGAACAGAGCTAGAAAAATCAACATAAATAAATAAATCTTACAAATTCAGTATTGAGGGAAAAAACAAAGCAAATTGCAGAATATTTTCAATATAATACAATTTATGTAAAGTTAAAAAACATGAAAATAAATAGCACATATTCTTTAGGGTACTTACATGGTAGTAACACAAACAAGTGTGTGTGTATGTGTGTGTGTGTGTATGTGTGTGTGTGAGATATGGTTTTGGTGTTTGATTTCTTTAAACCTCATGTTGAACTGCAATTCCCAGTGTTGGGGGTGGGGGCTGGCGGAAAGTGTTTGGGTCACGGGGTAGATCCCTCATGACTAGGTTGGCGTCCTCTCCTTGGTAATGGGTGAGTTCTTGCTCTGTGAGTTCACAGTAGATCTGGTCATTTAAAAAATCCTGGCACCTTTACCCAACTTCAAACTATACTACAAGGCTACAGTAACCAAACAGCATGGTACTGGTACAAAAAACAGAACACATAGAACAATGGAACAGAATAGAGAGCCCAGAACAATGCCGCACACATAGAACCATCTGATATTCAACAAAATAGACAAAGATGAGCAATAGGAGAGATTTCTCAAGGAACTTAGAATTACCATTTGACCCAGAAATCCCATTATTGGTATATGTCAAAAGGAAGATACATTTTCTACCATAAAGACACATGCACTGGTATGTTCATTGCAGCTCTATTTATAACAGCAGATACATAGAATCAATCTCAATGCCCATTAGTGTAGACTGGATAAAAAATGT
This sequence comes from Colobus angolensis palliatus, assembly GCF_000951035.1. Taxonomy (NCBI): domain Eukaryota; kingdom Metazoa; phylum Chordata; class Mammalia; order Primates; family Cercopithecidae; genus Colobus; species Colobus angolensis. The sequence continues at coordinate 2,261,662 of NW_012116344.1, forward strand.
GGTACATGTACACAGTGGAATACTATGCAGCCATAAAAAAGAATGAGGTGATGACCTTTGCAACAACATGGATGGCGCTGGAGGCCATTATCCTAAGCAAACTTACACAAGAACAGAAAAACACTTGCCACATGTTCTTACAAGTGGGAGCCAAACTTTGAGTACATATGGACACACAAAAAAGAACAGGCACCAGGGCTTACTTGAAACTGGAGGGTGGGAGGAGAGTGAGGATCAAAAAGATACCCATCCGTTACTATGCTTATTACCTTGGTGACAAAATACTCTGTACCCAAAACCCCCATGACCCACAATTTATCTATATAACAAACCTACACATGTACCCCTGAACCTAAAATAAAAGTTAATAAAACAAAAAACAATATTGTTAAAAAATAAAACTAACAAAAAGAAAAAAAAATAGATCCTGACACCTTCCCCCACTGTGTCTTGCTCCCACTCCTGCCGTGTGACACACCAGCTCCCCCTTCACCTTCTGCCATGATCATAAACTTCCTGAGGCCTCACCAGAAGGAAATGCCAGCAACATGCTTCCTGTACAGAACTGCAGAAGCATGAGCCAATTAAAATAAATTTAATTTATTTTAAATAACTTAAAAATAAATTTCTCAGTCTCAGTTATTTCTTTACTGTGGCACAAAGGGCCTAACACAGTGATAACGGTGAATCCATATGATGGGCACATTTTGGAGAGATGACCTTGAAATAATGCAATTGGTGAAGGTTATATAAGGACTTCAAATAATTTGCTACTTCTTATGCTTAATGTGCTTTGCATAGATGTTTATATTTTTTCATATAGTTTTATATGTCTAAAATCTTTCATGATTTTTTATTTTAAAAATCCCATGGCCTTGGACTATATAGATTGACCACAGCTTTACTCCCAGGCCTCAGCTGGGTTCTGGAACTTGGGAGGGTGACCCTGCCACTGGTGGCGGAAAGTTGGAGCAACTACTGCCAGTGGAAGCCAGGTGAGAAACTCTAATAGTTAAGGGGATGTGTTCTATTGGTCTACCAAATATAAATGTAACAGAACCCAGGTTCAGCTGCTCCCTACTCAAAAGCCAAACTTGAGTGACAAGACTGGTTAGGAGGAAAAGCAGATTTATTCAGGAGCTGAAAACCCAACAAGATGGCAGACTGGTGTCACAAAAACCATCTCAAGTTTTTCAGACTGGCTGAAGGGTTTTATGGAAGGGTGAATATAGAAAAACTATGTGCACGAGTTGAGCATGTATAGGTCAGTATGTCTGGTCTTGATGTCTATATCGAGCAATGGGCCATCTGGTGGTCCAACTGGTGTGAGCTTGATTGTAACTGGAATACAGATTAACTGCTCAGCATTCTTCCCAAGGTGGAATGTTTCACAACCTTGATTATATGCTTAGTGTCTCAAGGCCACTTCCTGGAGTTCTTTAAGCAAAGTACATAAATTAAGCATTATTAAAAGCCCAGCAGAGGAGGAAGGGGGTAATAAAAGAAAAACAAAGGATAATAATTGTTTTTCAAGATAAGGTTTTAGTTTCTCTTACAAATTTCCCATTGCCAATTTTTCATTCCATTTTTATGGAAAGTAGGGCATCGATACCAGTTTGGATACTTCCTGCTGGATGTGGGCGTGAACTGGAAATTTTGGAATGAAACCATTTGATCTGGCAGTGAGCTGATGTTCAGGTCCTTTTTTGGGTGTGTGTGTGTGTGTGTGTGTATGTGTGTGTGTGTGTGTGTGTGTGTGTGTGTGTGTTTTTCCAGGTCTTCAGGAGGACCTGCTCTCCCAGTTGAAAAGGATGCAGGGCCACGTACATGGATGAGTAGTCCTGCTGGAAGCAAACTCATGAGCAGAAGTTAGTATAGAGACTAGAGTCTTAACATATCTGGCAATTGCTACATTTCTAATCATATCAGTTGGCTGTCCCACCTTGGCAGAAACTTGGAATGGCCTACCTCATGATACTTGAAAAGGGAGTCAATTTGTGTCTATTTTGGGGAAGCCATTTTAATTTACAACAGGACAACCAGCAACACTTTATCTCAAGTCAAATAAGTTTTTTGTTTCTTGACATATTTTGGTAATGCTTTTATTTTTTTTCCTGGAGTAGGGTTTACCTTTTTAATTTTTTCTGTTCATTGTGTTCTCCAAGATGACAATTTAAAGGTGCCACAGGTTTTATCTGTCATTCCTGCAACCATAATAGTCTCTTTAAAATCAGGTGATAGATGGGTGTTAACTATAAAATATATGGCTCCATATGAATAATAATGGTTTGTTCCCTGCTGTCAGTTGTACCCGTGGCTCTTGTGGTGATATGATGACAGATTGGCTAAACATACATATTCAACGGTTTATAGAAGGAGCTGTGAATATTCATGAAGATGTTACTGACACATGTGTATTAAACAAACGCATGTAACATACAACCAATGTTCACTTTGGGGTGTAGATTTCACATTTAAATGTATTACAATTAGATCTTATAGATCAAAAGATTTTTTTTAGGACACAAATGCATGTAAGTGCTAAATCTCTGTAAACTGTCCAGACCTGGTCTGCGGTTGGTCTTTTTATCAGGAGAAAGTTAGTGAAATCAGTCTCCTGTATAATTAAGGCTGCAGTTCTGGCTAGAAGAACAGAGGCTGGAGGTCAGTTAGTCAGCAGCCAGCAGAGCTGCAAGTTGTTTTCATGTTGCGTACCTCAAAGCCAGTGCTTGCTTAGTTGCTAGAGAAAAAGAAAATGCCTGTGGCAGTTAGAACATAGTTTACTTTTTAAGGGCAGGGGTGTGTGACTTAACCTTTACCTGGCATGGCCTTAGGTCCTGTTTATAATCTTTTATCTTACAAAGAGTCTGTTCTGTCAGTTTTATGAGCTCTGTTTTAACATTCATGTCAATTGGTTGTTGTGTTCATACCATAAAATGAAGGCATGTCTGACCTCCTGTCCTGTCATGATGAGGACTACATTTTTAAGGCTTTTATTTCTGGGGTTCTGTTGGCCAAGGAGGGGTTCATTCAGAATCAGTGGAGGACTGAAGATTTTATTTTATTTTTCAACTGTCATTTTAGATTTAACAGGTACATGTGTACATTTGTTACAAGGGTATATTGTATGATGCTGAGGTTTGGAGTATGGAGCTCATCACTCGGGTAGCAAGCATAGTGCCCAACAGGTAGTTTTTCAACACTTGCCTCCTTCCCTCTTTCCCTATTCTAGTACTCCCCTGTGTCTATTGTTCCCATCTTTATGTCCATGCTTACTCAGTGGATTAGTCAGTGTTCTCTAGACGGACAGAACTAATGGAATTTTTACATATATATATATATGGCATATTTTATATATATATGGGAGTTTCTTAAGTATTAACTCACATGATCACAAGGTCCCTTGCTCAGGAGCAAGGAGAGATAGTCCAAGTTCCAAAACTGAAGAATCTGGAGTCTGGTGTTCGAGGTCAGGAAGTGTCCAGCATGGGAGACAGATGTAGGATGGGAGACTAGATGAGTCTCTCCTTTCACATTTTTCTGCCTGTTTATATTCTAGCCGCACTGGCAGCTGATTAGATGTTGCCCACTCAGATTAAAGGTGGGTCTGCCTTTCCCAGACCACTGACTGAAATATTAATCTCCTTTGACAACACCCTCACAGACACACCCAGAATCAATACTTTGTATCCTTCAATCCAATCAAGTTGACACTCAGTATTAACCATCACAAGTCCACCCCTTGTCAAGTTGAACCCATATACAATTCCTGAGATCATACATAATCTTCAAATAAAGACAATAAAAAGGTCATAATTATACCTAACATAATACAACCGTCCTTCGTACAACCAGAAATGCACCAATTCCAACCTAAATACTATTACATAAAGTTAAGAGTACTTAAATGCTGATTTGAAATCAATTAGTCATCTTATGTCACATGATAAAGGAGAAAGAAAATAAAATGAAAATATTTTCTTAGTACAAGTGTATACATGCACAAACATGTTTTTAACACAAGAAGGAGGAAATACTCATGACAATTACAGTCCTCATTTCTGCAGCTGGTCACGTGGTCATAGTTGATATCGATGAGTACCTTCTTCTACAACCCATTCTGAATTCCCTTTGCCTTCAGCAAGCACCTCAACAGATTGTGGTTATTTCCCTGGTGGAGTGACCCAAACCTTCATTCTTGAAGGGTCTGGACCATTTGTAGTCCTGTATGGACTGGGCTGTTGTAGTTTCCCATTGACCTTAATCACAGGGCATGGTAATACTAAGAGATACCCTAATGGATCTCACCCTATCAGTCAGGGAGCCAACGTGGGGTTCCGCCAGCCGCTAAGTATGTTTATGACAATTATGCATTCTGGCACTGGGGCAATGACCACAGGATGAGTTAGGGGACCCACTGGATCCTGTGTAAGCTGGACCTGGGCTAAAACTCCATTAATTACCTGATCTCTAGAAGCCCCCACTTTAACTGCAAGACCACAATGACGTTTTGGGTCCCCTGGAATAAACATCAGCTCAGAGCCAGTTTCCAGTAGTTTCTGAAATGTCAGATCATTTCCCTTTCCCCAATGCAAAGTTACCCCAGTAAAAGGCCAGAGATCTCCTTGGGAAAGGATGGGAGAAAGATTTATTGCATGCATTTTCTGTAGTGTAGTGAGGTCCTTCCTCAAGGGGACCTCACCTCCCCTTCATTCAATGGGTTCTGGGTCTGTAAACTGGCTCAAGTCAGGAAATTGATTGAGGGGCCATGATTCTCTGTTTTTACAATTCAAGTTAGTCTTTTGTCCATTCAACCCAGAAGTTTTCTGCTTGCATAAATTAAGTAAGAATGCAGTAAGCTTCCTATCAATTTCACTTCTAGGAACACCATGATTAATTAGCCAGTGCCAGAGCTCTATATGAGTCAGGCTATTCTGAATGCTGCTTTGCCTCTGTTGTCCATTATGTTAGCTACACTTACCTCGCCTTTGATGGTTGAGTGCTTCCACTTGGCCCCTGCCACTTCAGGATCCAATTATTCCCATTGTATTCAAATTTTGTAGTTGAGTGACTGTGGTTCCCACTGTTAGATCTGACATACAAAAAAGAGCAATTACAGGGCTCTTCAAAGATGCAGGTGCTGCCCTAACAACCCTATTTCACAAGGCATTGGCCAAGGGTATTTCTTCTGGTCCCTCCCAGCTGGGATGAGTAGCTCTAAAGGGAGTAATCCACTCTGCTATCCCAGTCTCCCTAAACCTTTGGATCCCTTCCTCTACATTAAACCAAGGGAGATCAGGCATTTCCAGTTCATTTACCATAGGTAAGTGACTCCTTAGCTAACCAAGAAAATAAACTATTAGAACATTTTCTAACTCTCCAAGCTGCAACACTGAAGGTAAAGTCCCTACTTAGTGGCCCCAAATCAATAAATTCAGCCTGATCCAACTCTATGTTTCTTCCACCATTATCCCACACCTTTAATATCCATTCCCATCTGGAGAAATCTGTTCTCCAGATTTCTCTTTATATAAATTGGGAAACTCAGCCAGGCACGGTGGCTCACACCTGTAATCTCAGCACTTTGGGAGGCCGAGGTGGGTGGATCACCTGAGGTCAGGAGTTTGAGACTAGCCTCAACATGGAGAAACTCCGTCTCTACTAAAAATACAAAATTAGCCAGATGTGGTGCTGCATGCCTGTAATCCCAGCTACTCAGGAGGCTGGGGCAGGAGAATTGCTTGAACCTGGGAGGCGGAGGTTGCGGTGAGCCGAGATCGCGCCACTACACTCCAGCTTGGGCAACAAGAGCAAAACTCCGTCTCAAAAAATAAAAAAATAAAATAAATAAATTAGGAAACTCAAGTGGTTCTTTTTGAGTGTAGTGCACCTCTTCATGGGTCACACTCTCAACCTCACCTCTAGGGGTCTGCTAGGACTTTAGTCTAGTTATAGGTCTAAAAGCAAACAAGGGTGTTGGGGGTGGCTACTGAGGAGAATCAGCATTATCTTGCCTTGCAACTGCCTCAGCGGAGGCCATCACCATTGCCTCAGGCAGCACAGAGTTTATCTCCTCAGACAAAGGTGGAAAGGCTGATGGCAGTATGGGTTGGGGAAGGGGTGTTGCCACTACTGGGGATGGGGAAGCTGTTTCTTCTGGCAATAAAGATTCATCTGAGTTTACAGAGTTAGTGTCCCCAGCTTCTTCAGAGTCCTCCTACACATTCCCATTCCAAGTTGCAAGGTCCCATTCTTTTCTAATCAATGTCCTCACTTTAACAATAGACACCTGCCAAGGCTGTGCATGCACCTTTCATTGCAGATCAACCACTTGCATGATAAGGGCTTGTGTCTGTCAACCACTCACATGATAAGAGCTTGTGTCTGTTCAATTTCATCTCTTTCTCTACAGGAGGTAAGACTCTCACTCAGGGCAATCTAATCAGATTCGAAGCTCATCATCTGTTTCTGAAGCTGGGAAATAGAATCCCCTAGTTCAGCATTTTCTTTCACCACTTTGTTCACTGAACTTAGGAGCAACCAACCAGCTTCATCATGTTCCTTGATTCTCCACATATGGTCAAAGTTATTATGTTACTAAACTCCTTGCCTCTCATGAGCAATAAATCAGGAGTGTCAAAGGCTTTTAATTTGAGTAACTCTCTAAACAGTTCACACCAAGGACTATCAGTGTTCTCCATACTATTAGAAGTAGAGTCTTTAGCATTTTTGGGTCTAATCATATAAGCAACCAACTCCAGAAACCTCAAAACCAATGAAAGAACTCCATTTTTAATATTCGATTCCTCTAGAACCACTCCTGATACCAAAATCTGTATTAGTCAAGGTTCTCTAGAGGGACAGAACTAATGAAATACTAATAAAATATATTAATGGATTATATATATATATATATATATATATATATACACACACACACACACACACACACACATATACTAGCAAGGAGAGCGACTCAAAGCTCCAAAACTGAAGAACCTGAAGTCCGACGTTCAAGGTCAAGGAAGCATCCAGCATGGGAGAAAGATGTAGGCTGGTAGGCTAGACCAGTTTCTCCTTTCACATTTGTCTGCCTGCTTATATTCTAGTCATGCTGGCAGCTGATTAGATTGGACCTACCCTGATGAGGAGTTGATCTGCCTTTCCCAGCACACTGACTCAAATGTTAATCTCCTTTGGCAGCACCCTCACAGACATACCTAAGACTGATACTTTGTATCCCTCAATCCAATCAAGTTGACACTGAGTATTAACCATCACACTCAGTGTTTAACTCCCACTTATAAGTGAAAACATGCAATATTCGGTTTTCTGTTCCTGTATTAAGTCACTTAGAATAATGTTTTATAGCTGCATTCATGCTGCAAAAGACATGATATTGTTCTTTTTTACAGCTGTTTAGTATTCCAAAGTGTATAAGTACCACATTTCTTTATCCAATCCACCATTGATGGGCACCTAGGTTGATTTCATGTCTTTTTATTGGGAATGGGGTCATGATGATCATACCAGTGCATGTGTCTTTTTGGCAGAACAATTTAATTTCCTTGGGGTATCCAGCCAGCAATGAGATTGTGGGTTTGAATGGTAAGTCTGTTTTAAGTCATTTGAGGAAGCTCCAAACTACTTTCCATAGTGACTGAACTAATTTATATTTCCACCAACAATATATAAGTGTTCACTTTTCTCTGCAGCTTTGCCAGCATCTGTTATTTCTTACTTTTTAATAATAGCCATTTTGATTGGTGTGAGGTGGTATCTCCTGGTGGTTTTAATCGGAATTTCTCGGATGATTAGTGTTGATAAGCATTGTTTCACATGTTTCTTGGCCACATGATGTCTTCTTTTGCAAAGTGCCTTTTCATGTCCTTTGCCCATTTTTAATGGAGTTGTTTATTGCTTGTAAATTTGTTTAAGCTTCTTATAGATTCTGGATGTTATCATCTTTGGTAGATGCATAATTTGCAAATACTTTCTTTCGTTCCGTACTTTTTATTTACATTTTCCTTTTTTGTTGTTGTTGTTTTTTTGATTTTTGTTTTTGGTTTTTTTGGTCAGCAGATGTCCAAGCTCTTATTCTGTCCTACACTGCTGTGAGAGGGGGTGACTACCTTCCCCTGATCCCATATTCTTCAGTGGGACTCCTATGACCAAGGGATTTAGAGTTTAAAGACTTATAGCCAATTAATTATTCCAGGCTAGATGGGAACAAAAGTGGACTTTAATCCTCAAAACCCTTTTAAGTAACATAAGAGCCAAAAACCAACAGCCAAAATAGGAAGGTTAAAAAACTGACCTGTCTATAAGTTCTATGTGTTGCACCATCAGCTGTTTAGGCATCTGTGTATCATTTTTTATTTGGAGGGTCTAAATTAATTTTATCTTTCAAAACTGTCCCTTACAATCTCATGTGCCCACTTCTTCCACAATAGTCCCTGGACCTCGAGGGACTGAATAATTTCAAATTTTGGAGGTGAAACAAAACATGAAGCATTAGCAACGTTTCAAACAAACAAACAAAAGATTATAAGCCCTGTCTAGTTCTAAGAATGACAGGAAGAGGAAGTTCATAGGTAGCTAAACTTTCTAATTATGTGGTATCAAGGATTCAGATGGAGGTAAAATTATTAAATGAGGTTTAATGTCTTTTATTATGGGCCTGTCCCTATGTTTCATGAAAGCAATTTACTTTGATTGTTGCTTTTTTCCAGATCTGGAGAAAAGGCTTTGGTTACTTTGAGTTTGTTGTCAGATACTGGCATCACATTCAAGATTTGGCAGCAGATGATGCCTTTTTAGATGAGATGTGTATATCGAGGTGTCAAAATCCTGTAACTTAATAGCACAGGATTAGTTAATAGCACCTGGTAAGGACCTTTCCAAGGGGCTGAAGGTGGTGATACTGGAGTCAATGATCTGTTTGGAAGTTGTGAAACAATTCTATAACTTTGTAGTGATTAATTTTTATGGTTTCGATAAGTCCCCAGTATAAGTCTAGGTCAGAAATTTAGGCTAGAATTTTGATTTTGATGGTGTTTATGAAAGATGTTAAAAGGCTCAAAATATTTGATCGCATCACAGGTTATTATAAAATAATACTCATTCATTTAACCAATAGTGATAATTTTAAAACCTCAAAGGCAAAACAGAAAGTTGCATGGATGTAAGAATCTTACTTAATCTTTTTAAATCCCAGTCCTCCTAAGTAATCAAAAAATTGAATAAAGACAGCATGGAAATTTTCTTGATAAAATGTAAAATCTTTTTTCTTAAGCCGGTTACCAAAAAAGGCAACAAAAAACCTTCTGCACTGTGATTGCTTCTCCTTTTGGGAAGCCCATTTAGACAACCTGGAAAGCAAACCTGATGAAAAAAAGTACTTGAATTTAATCAGACACAAGAAGAGTGTGTTCAAAGTTATAATTACAGCAGGGGAATACATAACTCTTAGTAACAGCATGAGAAATTTCCTGATTACATTTAAAAATTACATATATCAAGAAAAGCCAAAAATACAGAATCAAGTTATATTAGAGGAAAACATTGCTCTTCTAGACTTTTAAGATAAAACCTTTCGGCATCAGGCCATAACAATAGTTAGAACTAGAGGGAAAAAAATTACAGGAGTTGGTGAAAAAGTTGAAGGAGAGAGTTACCATCTTGGGCACCTCTAGGAGAGAAATAGTTGAAAGCAGTGAGACATTGCAAAAATTGATCTTCTGAGATATGAATCTGAGAAGTTTTAAAAAAAGAGATTATAGAATTAGAAATTAAAACTTCTTATAGTTTCATTAGCAATAAATCAATGCCTTGAGAAAACCTTGTTTTAACATAGTGACCAATCTTAGAAAGACTATTACAAATAATTCTCTTTTTGTTATAGCTAAGTTAATCACATACAAATATTTTTTAAAAAAATTATCTTTCCACAAACCTTATCCTGACTTACTCAGACTATCTACAACATGCTTGAACTTTCTTATTTGCCATACACTTACCTCTTTTCTAAATAATCAGTCATTTTATTTCAGGACCAAAATTTAACATATAAGATTCTTTCTCATACAAAATTTTTCATTTAAAAATAACCTTCTTTACCAAAACTGCATCTTCACATAAATAATTTTCTTCATATCTCTCTTTTGTACTTACTATTTATCTTTTACGTTCTTTCACACATTACTTCAGAATAACATCCAAGTTATATAAAGTGATTCTTTCTCAATAAGAACAGAACTTACAGAATTATACACTAACTGGAATTCTTATTCTCAGTAATTTTAAATTTTAGTGAAAACCTAGGAAGCAAGAAATCCTAAACTACCTATCAGATGTTTCAGATGTTTGCATTTTATAGGTGAAACAACTCCTTAATTTTTATAAATATATTTTGCCATATCATAACTGTCTTAATTGGACATGACCCAGACATCCAATGAGTGCCTATTATTCAATTTAAAATAATTTAAAAATTTTAAATTGCATAAAAAGTTCACCTGTAAGCATTTATCTCATTTACATGTACCCCAATTCTTTCATGTTTAACAGTTTATAAAAATTACTTTTGAAAACTGAGATATTAGGCAAAACTAGTCATCATTTAAAGTAATTTTCCTAGTAACCAGTTTTAAAGCCTGTGAACATCAAGGGTTCACCTAAGTAAGAACCTCAAAGTTAAATACTTGGGCATTTTGACAATAGTTCAGAAGATTCAGCTGTTTTCACAGAATCAACAATCTTAAATTACTACTTTTTTCAAGAAAAATCACACAAAAAATGATTATTCTGTTTTTAGTTGGGTTTATAGCCTTATAACTTTTGGGTCAAACCCTGGTACCTTAAAATATCTAGCAGAGCAAACTTACCTAATCAGTAAACTCAGACAAAAAATAAATGCCAACAATTCTAAAGACATTTCTATTTTTATTTCACCAATAATTTTAAATCAAGTTTATTTATCAAAGATTACTAAATTCATGTGAACTTGAAAAGTATTTGGACTTAATTTATGAGTACTCATTTATTTATAAGCCAGTTTGGTTGTATGCTACACAGAATACATAACATAATACATGTACATACACAAAAATACATCTAAACGTGTATACACACATCCCCAAACAAAAATCCAATAACTTTTACTTTGGAACTCTATCCATGAGACAACATCATGAACTCACTAGCCTACAAAAGATAGCTAAATTCAATTATATCTCCAACAAAATTGGAACCTGTTTACTTGGCTAATTTTGTTGGCCCCAATAGGTAATCCAATAAAAGTTGAGAGCCAAAATTTGGGGTAAAGCAGTTTTCATGGCAGTATAATTAAAAACAAAAGCAAAAAACATCTTTTTTACTCTTTTCTTCCCTTCATTTTCAAGTGAGTTTCCAATGTTTACATTTTAGGTAGAACTGGTGGAACTATGTAAGAAAAACAAAATCTCCAAATAACCTTGATTACAAGGACCATAAACAGTTTATCTCAACACCAGTAGTTTAATAACAGCAGATTCAGATCAGGCAGAAAAAGAAAGTGAGAAATAAGTAGCTTTAGATGACTCTACTTAGCTCTGTAGTTGCAAGTTAACCATTTGAGCTCTGAATTTTCCTTACTGTAATTTGATCATTATTATTAAAATGTGCACAAATATAGGCCACAATATGTAACCATCTGGAGTTCCAGAAAATCTGGCATGCTTTTAAACTTTTCCAGGGCCCACAAAGACAATTGACAGACAAATGCAAATGAACCAGCTCTCAAATGACCTAAAAGTCCAACAACTATTTTGCTTTCTGACAGGGCACCCCCATGAAATACAAAAACACACTGGTTTATTCCAAAAAGAGGAAAAAAGAGTTCCCAGTCGTACATAGCAAAATTACTTACTCTATCTTGAAGCCCTTCAACTCTCCAGATCCTGCTTTTTCTTGTATCAACTAAGTGTTGGAGGCAGCTGATGCTACAAAGTGGAGAGGAGGGAAAATCCCTGAGACAGTTCTTGGCAGCTGGTGGAACATCCCTGGAATCCTAGCCATGAGGTCAGCTAGTCACGAGCAGCTGGCACTCACAAGCAATTATTGCTCTGTCTATAGTGTGAATGGGTAAGCCCTGATGCAATGCTGCAGTCAATTGCTCTGACCGTCAGAAAGCAGGCAGGCTAGATCACATAGGGCACACAGTCCCAAGTTGGGTACCATAAATTTTAACCAAACCCAGGCTCAGCTGTTTGCTGCTTGCAAGCCAAACTCAAGAAACAAGAGTTAGTAAGAGGAAAAGTAGGTTTATTCAAGAGTCAGCAGCCTAAGATGGATGACAATGTCACAAAGACCATCTCAAGTTTTTCAGGCTAGCCAGAGGGTTTTTATGGGAGTGGGGATGTGGAGAAACTATGTGCAGGGGTCGACTACATGCAGGTCGGTATATCTGGTCTCAATGACTATGTGGAGCAAATGGCTATCTCTTGGTCTGGTGATGTCAGCTTGGTTGCAACAGAAATACAGATTAACTTCTCAGCATTCTTCCTGAGGTAGGATAGCCTTGACTCTATGCTTAGCTTTTCAAGGCCAATTTCTGAAGTTCTTTAAGCAAAGCACATGCATCAAATTAACCATTATTAAAGCATTATTAAAAGCTCAGCATAGAAAGGAGAAGGAAAAAAAGAAAAACAAAGGAGAATAATTGTTTTTAAAGATTTGGTGGTAGTTTCTGTTACATAAGGTCAGCAATTCCTCCTAACAGAATGAGAAAGTCCTAATAGTAAAAGGAAAAGAAGACAGGGCACTCTGTGATTTAATGCCATTTCTGAAAGCTCTGCAACTCTCTTATAAAAGAGGGAGTCATTCTAACATAAAAACAAGTTTTCTGTGCAGGTGTTTAGGTTCAGTTTGCCACTTAGGCCCTGGTGATGGGGCTCAAACCTAAGAAACAGTGTTTGATTGTCCTGGCTGAAAGGTCCAGCTCTCCTTGTCAAGGGAATGGGAAGTAGGAGGGTTAGGGGCACAAGTGTCCAGATGAGCAACTTAGAAGTATTCATTTCTCCACTGCTGCCCCTGTTGAAGAGAATTGTTAATTGCTTTCTGGGGCATTATTTGTTCTGAAACATAGGTCATGTCCTGAGAGCCCAGGACAGGATTCTTTTATATTGAACAAGCTGTTCTGCCAGGTGTGAGGTTCTCACCTGGGAATGAGCTACTACATCTACAACAGAAACAAAAACTTAATGAAGAACATTCATAGGAAATTACGTCAGGGAAGAGGGTAAAGTAAGAGAAGTGGGGTATGGTGGAGGAATCCACAGAGTTGAAGACACCCATCTGGCTGGTGAAACACTGGTAGAGAAAAGTGTGATCGTCAAGACACACACATGAAAATGAAGGCAGCAAATCATGGAAGGCCATGCCTGGCTACGGAAGGCCAAGATAGGGAATCTGAACTTTGTGTTACGGGCAGTGCTAGGTGTAGGGGCTTGCAAGTTGTGATTAACATGCACTGTGATGAGCCAGAACTTAGAAAGATCTCTTTCTGCTGCATCTTTTCTGTCTTTTCCTATGCAATTCATTTCCTCTTAATTTGCCTTTACACACACCTTGTTAGACGTAACCATGGAGCCAGTGAGCAAACCCTCGGAGTCTTCAGAGACAGCAGTCACTTAACACCCAGCTAGCAGGTTGAGGAAGCAGCTATCAGGAAAGAAAGCAAATTCACTTTCCTACAAAGGGACATAGGCATCTCTGCAGCCAATGAGTTGGATACAGGTGGGAAAAGTGACTTCTAACTATCGGGGGTGTTGATCTGTAATGAAATGAACCACCACATAATTGGAGGTTTTCCAATCCTGGCTAACTTGCTAAGTTCTCTAAAGGGTGTGGAAGATGCCAAGTGAAGAAGCAACCTGACCTTCCGTTTTCTTAGGCTTTCAAAGAAGAGAGCACCTTCTAGCAGTTGCGACTTTATATCTGTCATGCTGATTTATGCCATTGTATCCTGGAGACAGCATTCCCTCCCAGCAATGATGGAGGAACCTAGAAGGGAAAGAAAACACGGAAACTGAACCTCTAAGTATTTAAATAACCATCTTGATATAAATTTCTTCAGGAGACATTGAATGTCTTCTTGCCTCATCTTTGTTAGAAACAGGAATAGAATTCCCATTAGTTTGGGGTTTTAGGGGTGATAATAACAAAATGACCTTCAAATTCTTAACTGTAAGCTTTGAGTATCTTTGCCTGATTGCTGGTTTTGAATGAACCTCACAATCAAGGACTGCAATCACACAGAAGAGTAGAAGTTTGGCACAAGCTACATGGGTTTGCCATGTGGTTCTTTCATTCTCTAATTCTGTAATCCTGTACAAACCATTTAACCTACTTAAAACTCAGTTTACTCATTCTGTGAATGGGGAAAGTAATAATGTCTCCCTCTTTAGGACTGAAGTGAGACAATACATACAAAGCACTGAACATTTAATAAGTATCTCCAAACACATCCATTATCCAAACCATTAGTGGTGTGTGTGTGTGTGTGTGTGTGTTCAGAGTGAGAGACAAATGACTCCATTTCATATCACAAAGAAGACTATTTAATAACACCCGTTGGCAGACATATCTGTTCTTTCTCAAACTCTCCTGTGGATACTTGTATTTGCTACTCTAGCTACTGAAACTTCCATCCTTGCAAGCTGTAATTCTCATGCAGATTTGAGCCTTCAGGCTGTTGACTTCATTGTTCCTCCTCACCCTTTTCTTTTTTTTTTTTTTTTTTTTTATTTTTTTATTATACTTTAAGTTCTAGGGTACATGTGCATAACGTGCAGGTTTGTTACATATGTATACTTGTGCAATGTTGGTGTGCTGCACCCATCAACTCGTCAGCACCCATCAATTCATCATTTATATCAGGTATAACTCCCCAATGCAATCCCTCCCCCCTCCCCCCTCCCCATGATAAGCCCAGTGTGTGATGTTCCCCTTCCCGAGTCCAAGTGATCTCATTGTTCAGTTCCCACCTATGAGTGAGAACATGCGGTGTTTGGTTTTCTCTTCTTGTGATAGTTTGCTAAGAATGTTGGTTTCCAGCTGCATCCAGCCATCCCACTACTGGGTATATACCCTTTTCTTATTTCAATAAACTGGCTCTGTCCTAGCTCCCTCAACCCACAGAGTCCATACTCAAGGCTTCCATTGACTTCCATAGAAAGAGGAAAGTAAAATAACACATCCTTGTCTTGTTTTTATTATTATTTTTTAACATACTAGTAAGCTGTTAAAATTGGGACGTTGGCCAGCTGCCTCATTTAACGTTTTGCTTTCAACCACCTGTCACCTATTTAATTTTAAGCACTTGTTGTTTACCACTATTTGATTTTTAGTAATTTAGCTTTTAAAAAATTTTTTGTCATTATCTCGCCATTATCTCATTTTCTTTGTGATTTAATATTTTGACATTTCACAACACTTCACTACACTATTGACTTTAAAACATGTTTTATTTTTCTTCCGCATGTTTTCTTTCATTTCCTTTAGTGAAAGTATTGATTATCACCTGAATCAGGGCTTCCAGAACTAGCATAGAAGCAAACAGTAATTTTTGTTGTTTTTCCAGTTTTGTTTTTAATTTTTTCTCTCTTAAATGCATTTTTGGCATTTTGGGTTTGTTTGTTTGTTTGTTTAACTGTGACACAGAAATGAAGTGCAAAAGTTGAATTTGTCCTTATTCATTATCAGTATGAAAAGCAAGTATCTAGCATGTTTATTATCCAAACCTGTGAGCTCTGAGCATTTTGGAATCCTGTTCACTTTTAGTTAACTTTATCAATCAACATAAATGTAATTCTCAACATCTTTTCATACATATATTTTAAGTTTAATCATTCTCCTTTATGTGAGTTCATGATTTTAGTACTTTTCAGCATGTTTTTCATTCCTATATTTTATTTAGTCTTTTCTTTACATTTGTCAGTAACTTATAAAAACTTTTTAGACAAACTTAATTTTCACTTTGTGAAAATATTTAACATTCTTTTTGTGTAAATATTTCTCTCTTTATTTTTGTTTTGTTTTAACTCTTTGTTCTTTGAAATCTTCAAATCTTTAGATTTAGTCTGGTTTTGTCTTACTTGTTCTTTTCCTATTTAAAATTTTAATACATATGTACTTATGTCTGCCTTTGCATGTTATTTTTACATATGTTTATGCACTTATGTCATTTTATTCATTTGTATATCAGTAACTTGAAAGAGATTATTTAAAATTCCTACATATCTAAAAATTATATTTTTATATACAGTATATGTTTTATATCTTTGTGTATATAGGCATAGTAGAGAATATATGTTTTATGTATGTATGAAATATAATATGCTAAAATATATTAGCTCTTCACTCATTCCCTCTGACCATACAAAAGCTATGCTAATATGTTTTCTTTTAATTTTATACCTTAGAGTATTTATTGCATTATTTTATTTTATTTTAGGATTTTTTATTTTTTTGAGACAGAGTCTTGCTCTGCTGCCCAGGCTGGAATGCAGTGGTGTGCTCAGGTCACTGCAACCTCCACTTCCCAGGTTCAAGTGATTCTCCTGCCTCAGCCCCCTAAGTAGCTGGAATTACAGGTGTGTACCACCACACCTGGCTAGTTTTTGTATTTTTAGTAGAGACGAGGTTTCACCATGTTAGCCAGGCTGATCTCAAATTCCCAATCTCAAGTCCTCAGACTCTCAAAATGCTGAGATTACAGACATGAGCCACTGAACCTGGCCTATTGCCTTATTTTAAATTTACACTTAATTTTATTTTTTATTATATTCTACATCTGCATATATTCCTTATTAAAATGATCTAATTATTATGTACATTGATATACTTATAATACAAGTTGTATAAAGGTAAGAATAATATATGGGCTATGAGCTATCTGCTCAGATAATCTCTGTTGACATATACTCATGCATTGCATATAATATCACAAAAAGCAGTATGGAAAATTAGAGAATGAAAACCAAAACTGTCCTTTGTCTATCTCCTCCTCTCTTGCAAGAGCCTACCACTCACATCCCCTAAAACCATATTAATATTGGTTTTATATCATTCTAGATTGCACAAGTGCAAATATAAAGACAAAGAGAGAATTTACTTGAAGGTAATAGGAAAAAATTATGCTTATGTGAAACCAAAGGGCTCTCCAATCTTCAAAAAAATATTTCTTCCCTAAAATGACATTATTTTATAGAAGTTTCCTTTTTGGTTTAAGAAGTGATATGGAAAAAATTGAGGAAGCTGAAATCATTGCTTGTTTCTTAAGATCATGTTTAAATTTGAGATAATACCATTTGTTTTCCTTCTATGAAAGTTAGAGAAATTAGTCTTTGTATACTTTTCCCAAAGTTTCTTCCAAGTTCTATGCCTTATGTTATTAGTTTGATTTTGTAATGCCTTGTAACACTTACTTCTCTTCAATGGCTTTTATTCTCATAGCTAGCTAGCCCTGGACCCTTATTGGGTTTGAGTCAATGCTTCTCGTGCTTTTTTAAGCTCTTATTCTTTAGTCCCTTCACTTTTATTTCTCTATAAATTGACTGGAATCCAAACTTTTGTCTTGATTTATTTTGCTTAAAAAATCATCTCTAACATTTTATTTATTGCTAAAGGTTTTTATTTGTTATAAAACAATTTATTTGTCACTAATAGTTTCTTTTTTTTAATCTCTGACTTCTTAATTGATTAAAGACCAACTGAAAGAGTTGGTAGAAGATGGGAATAGGTATAAGAATTTACCATGCCTTTAGAAAAACTGAACACAACTATTTCCTTCCAGTGATAGCTGTTACACCATGGCTATATTCCTGCAATTTGTGACAATAAATGTTTTGATCATACTGTGAGGCAAAACTTAACTCCAAAATTAAAACTTTTTTCTAGAAAAGCATACATCATGGATTGAATCAAGTATTCAAGCATTAGTATATTTCCCAAAATTTCCTATGTCTACATCTGTATCTATCCTCCATTATTCCCCCTTTTAGTTGTGAGAGCCATGGAGAACTGGCTAAGCGTGGGATCATCCTGCAAAGGACATACAGAGTGAAGATAGCCAGATTTTAAGATCACTCTCATAGAAAAAAAGCAAACCCCTGTTAGGCATAAACTATCTGCTTAAAATATCATGTAGCTCTACAAATTGAACACTAAGCTCATCCCTGACTCTTTGTCTTAGTGTCACAATAAGCATCAGTTGTTTGCAGGAATGACAAATTTTTGATGAAAGAATCATGAATCCCATTTGCCCACATTACAAAACAAAAATTTGATTCTATTTTGTCTCACAGTGGAGTTTATTTAAAATAAGTTTTATAGCAAGTAAATTTATAAAACTCCATTTGATTAATATTTGTTTAATTAGCTTCTATTATGGGAAAAGTATTATACTCCCTACTTGAAAGTTGATCATAACTACTAAATTATACAATTATTTTATTACATATGTATGTTACATCGATTTGGAATATGAAGAATAATTAAGCATTATTAACCACAGGTAAAGGATGTGGTGGAGACATATGCAGAGAGAGAAATTTATAAGCAGGGTCCGAGTCACAAAGAATTATAGTTCTCTCAAGGATTGAATGTCAAGGCACATTTGGCTGGATCACACTGAAAAACTAAAGAAAGTAACATAGAATGATTCTGGTGAGACGACTTAATCAGATACTTTGGGCTCAGTAACTGAGGTTAAAAATTTTGCATTTTCAAAAATCAGCTTCAAATCCAATCCAAAAAAGGATTAAAGACTTAAACATAAGACCTGAAACTGTAAAAATATAGGAAGAAAACACAGAGAAAAGCCTATATGACTTTAGTCTGGTCAATTATCTTTTACATTTGACCCCAAATACATAGGCAGCAAAAGCCAAAATGTAAAAGTGGGATTATATTAAAATAAAACCTTCTGCACAACAAGGAAAACAATTACTGAAGAGGCAACCCCCTATGGATTTGGAAAATATATCTGCAAGCCATATATCTGATAAGAAATTAATATTCAAAATATATAAGGAAATTAACTCTATAGAAAGTAAACAATTCAATTAAGAAATGGGCAAGGGGCTTAAATAGACATTTTTCAAAAGACATACAAGTGGCAACAGAAACATGAAAAAATGTTCAACATCACTAATCGCGAGTGAGATGCAAGTTAAAGCCACAATGACATATCACCTCACAACTGTTAAAACAGCTTTTATCAAAAAGATAAAAGATAATAAGTGTTGGAAATGGTGTGAAGAAAATGGAACTTTTGTATGTGGTTGGTGGGAATGTAAATTATTACAATCATTATAGAAAAGAGTATGAAGGCTCCTCAGAGAACAAAAAAATAGAAGTGCCATGTGATCCAGTAATTCCACTTTTGGATATTTACCTGAAAGATTTGAAATCAGTAGGTTGACAAGATATATGCAATCCCATGTTCATTGCAGCACTGTTTACAACAGCAAAAACATAGAATCAACGTAAGTGTCCGTCAAGGAATGAATAAAGAAATAAAATGTGGCATATATACATAATAGTATACTATTCAGCCTTAAGTCACTTTGAATGGAACTGTAGAACATTACACAAAGTGAAAAAGCCCGACACAGAAAGACTAAGATCTCATGTTCTCACTTATATGGGAAATCTAAAACAATTGAACTCATAGAACCAGAGAGTAGAATGGTGGTTACTAGAGGCTGAGTGCTGGGGAATGAAGAGAAGATGGTCCCACAGTTCAGAGCTTGAGTTAGATGGTGGAATGTTTGATATTTTTTAGATAAATTGCACAGTGTGGTAAATATTGCTAATCATTGAGTACTGTATATTCTGATGCAAAGAGAGTAATTTCAAATGTTCTCATCACAAAAAAAGTTAAATATTCAAGGCAATGGATATGGTAATTAGTTCACAATCACTATGGTAATTAAATTACATAGTATCTAAAAATCGTAACATCACTCTGTACCATGAAAATATGTCCAACTAGGCCGGGCGCGGTGGCTCAAGCCTGTAATCCCAGCACTTTGGGAGGCCGAGACGGGCGGATCACGAGGTCAGGAGATGGAGACCATCCTGGCGAACATGGTGAAACCCCGTCTCTACTAAAAAAAAATACAAAAAATTAGCCGGGCAAGGTGGCGGGCGCCTGTAGTCCCAGCTACTCGGGAGGCTGAGGCAGGAGAATGGCGGGAACCCGGGAGGCGGAGCTTGTAGTGAGCCGAGATCGCGCCACTGAACTCCAGCCTGGGCGACAAAGCGAGACTCCGTCTCAAAAAAAAAAAAAAAAAAAAAAAAAAAAAAAATATGTCCAACTATTATTTGTCAATATATAATAAAATTAAAAGAGTGACTAAAATAGGAATTTTGTATTTTATTCTGTGAGTACAAGAAAGACATTGAAAGGCCTTAAACATGACAGTGATCTGTGCAGTAAAACTGTACTGTTCTGTCTCAGATTTAGAGATTGCAGTAAAGGTGCAAGATCAGACAGCAATACTATAGTAAGGAGACTGATGCAGGATGAAAGATAATGGGATCTTGGAGTTAGCTGGTAAAAGCTGATTTGAGCAGCAAAGTGATTTTCAAGATATTCAAAGTATAAAATCAAAAGGATTTGGGGACTGATCTATGTGGAGATTAAGATTTTAAGAATGACAAGTTTCTTGTTTGAACAAATAGGTAAACTAGATGAACAATTAAGTAGATAATTCATTGAGAATGGAAACTAAGAAGAAGTAAAATTAACATCAGGGAGAAAATCATCTCTTCAGTTTTGGATCCTCATGCTAGTTAACCTTGGATTAATGTTGATATCATTATTTAAATTCCCTACTCATCTCATCCAGTATACTCTTTGGATTATTGATCATCATCTATATCTGCTCAGTTGACATCTTCCTTAATTTGCTTCTTTTCATATTCCAGGGGGTATGCTGGATATAATTAAAACTAAAAATGGAAGTAGATTCAGAGATAATATGGCTTAAAGATTCTTAGTACCTGATAGGTATATTTTCCCCAGAGTTATAGTCCCAGAACAAATTGGACCTTCAGCTTATAAATCCAGAAACTCTTAAATCAGAAATTATCAGAGCAAACACTTTAATTAAATTAAGTCTTTGGATTATATTCTTCCTCCACTACTATATTAAAGCTTTTCATATCTAAATTACCAAAGTATTTATATTTACTTACTTTTTGTATATGCTAAGTTCTGAAAAGATTAAAAATGATATATTTTTCCAAAGGAATGCTTCTGTTTTCTCAGACCATGTTTTTCAGGTGGTAGTATATGCTTTCAGAACCTGATTTCAATTATTTTTTTGTTTTTTCAGAAATTGTGGTGTCGCCATCCAATATCTCTATCCAATGGGAATCTGCCGGGTATAAACCAAAACTACTTTGCTATTGCTTACTCTTAATAATGATATATTTCCCATTTAACAATTACCTAAAATTGGTATACAGTATGTAAGACAGAACCTTTTATTGACCTATTAGTGATTATTCACAAAAAAGGAGTAGTTAGAAACAAAATGTTATAAATTCAAGACACCTGAGTTGTTGTCAGATCGATAAAGAATGAATAAAAGTTATCCAGGACTATTGTAGGGTTAAAGGGAGGGTGCTGCTTTAAGAGGGTGAATTTACCACAGGATTTTGGATTCTCAATTGCTCACATACTCAAAATCTAGGTGTGAGCTTGTTTCTTAAGAAGGTACATGTGTTTCTTCAGATAAGGTGTATTCATCAGTTCATATCAAGATATCATAACTTCTACAGAAATTTATTTTCTCACAATTCTGGAAGCTAGAAATCTGAGATCAGGGTGCCAGCATGGTTGAGTTTTGCTAAGAGCTCTCTTCCTGGCCTGCAGATGGTCACTTTCTTGCTGTAGCTTTTCTTCAGTGTATGCAAGGGGAGAGAGGAACTACTTCTTCTTTTTTCTTTTGGTTCTTTTTGTTAAAACTTTTATTTTAAATTCAGATGTACAAGTGCAGGTTTGTTACACAGGTAAACTTATATCATGGGTATACAGATTATTTAATCACCCATGTATTAAGCCTAGTACCTATTAGTGGTTTTTCCTGATCCTCTCCCTCCTCCCACCCTCTACCCTCTGAAAGGCCCAATTGTGTGTTGTTCCCCTCTACATGTCCACGTGTTCTCATCAGTAGGAGTGATCTCTTCTTAAGGGCCACTGACTCCATCAGATTAGACCCCACCCTCATGACCCTATTTAATATAAATAAATGCATTTTTTCTGGATTCTTACTAAATCTGAAATTGTTTCTTAAAGATAGTAAAAATATAAATGCATATTCAGATATTCAGGGAATTGTCAGCTTCTCAGCTATCTTATCTGTTTCTAACTGTACAGTGCTTAATGCTGAAGATGACATAACAAAATAGTGAGCTTCTATCGGCATTTTAAAGCTAGTTTTCCTGGTTTATTTTCAAAAACAAGATAAAGGGGTAGAATTTTTTGAACATTTTGGTTAAGAAATTCCATATAATTTCATCATTGTGATTTACTCATCTGTCCTAAAGCATAAGTCATAGAGTGACTAGAGCTCCTCAAAAATAGTATAATAGCTGTACATTTAAATAGTAGAAATCATTATGTTTTCTTATAGCCTACATTGTATTCAATCAAATTTATAAATTATAGGAATAAATTAAGCACTGAAAAATTGTTTTTTGTTGTTTGGTTTTTTTTATTTCTTGAGATGGAGTCTGGCTCTGTCACCTAGGCTACAATGCAGTGGTGTGATCTCGGCTCACTGCAACCTCCACCTCCTGGCATCAAGTGATTCTCCTGCCTCAGCCTCCCAAGTAGCTGGGACTACAGTTGTGTGCCACCACGCCTGGCTAATTTTTTTTTCTGTGTGTGTGTATATATATATATATATTTTTTTTTAGTAGAGACGGGATTTCACTGTGTTAGCCAGTATGGTCTCTATCTCCTGAGCTCGTGATCCATCCACTTTGGCCTCCCAAAATTCTGGGATTACAGGTGTGAGCCACCGTGCCCTGCCGGTCCTGAGAAATTCTAGCATAGAGTTCAAAATGGGCAACTACCCTCAATTTTTGAAGTGGATTATTTTAGGCAGAAATAAGAGAAAATCACTACTATAATCAAAGAAATTCATTTATCATAATCTAAATAAATATGGGATTGGAGTGTTATAAAGGCACATATTTGGGCTTCTCCCAAGAAAAACATACTACAACCCATTGTTGCTGAGCAACCCACTCTCAGAGAGTCAGAGATAGAATTCGTGTCAAAAGTTGATATCCCCATGAAAACATTTTTTTTCATGTGGGAAAATTAATACCTTGACAGGGAGAAATTCATCCATGTCCTAATTCAAATTCAAGTCTAACTCAAAAGTGATGTAAACTCTATATTTGTAAAGAATGTTTAAGTCTGTATTTCATCTTTTCTACACCTTAGCAGAAAAATATTTCCTCTGAGGTCGAAAACATTTTACAAACATTTTACGCGTGCCCTTACCAAAGTGATTATATTTATTTGTTTAACTATCTGACACCTCATGTCAGATAATAATACCACTGATGACAAGGATTACATCTCATTGCTCTTTGATATGGTGATAGGAATAAGGATATAAAAATAGTTCCTGGATTACTTCCAACATTTGTAATTTTCTGAAGTTATATAGTGGACTCCAAAATTGATATGCATTTGCTGCCAGGAGCACAAGGTCAAAGGAAATAGAGACAGGGTAGAAATTCAGGCCCTGAGTTAAGGTGCCCTGACTTCTCAATTGAGACACGTCTTCAACATTAACTAAATCAGCATCGTGGATAGCACTATGGCAGGCTATGGGAGAAGTGGTTGTAATGATATTTGAGATAGACTTTTATGTGTAAAAAGCTCAGAATGGGCCGAGTGCGGTGGCTCATGTCTGTAATCCCAGCACTTTGGGAGGCCAAGGCAGGTGGATCACAAGGTCAGGAGCTCAAGACCACCCTGGCCAACATGGTGAAACCCTGTCGCTACTGAAAAAAAAAATACAGAATTGATCCGGGCGTGGTGGCACGTGCCTGTAATCCCAGCTACTTGGGAGACTGAGGCAGGAGAATCACTTGAACCAGGGAGTCAGAGGTAGCAGTGAGCCAAGATTGTGCCATAGCACTTCAGCCTGGTGACAGCGCAAGACCCTATCTAAAAAATAAAAAATTAAAAAATTAAAAAATATATTAAAAATGCTCAGAATGATCTGAAGGTCCATGGTTGGTAAACAAAATAATCATAATCATAATCATAATAACACTTCAAATTATAATGAGCTTTGTCCTGTGGCTCTTTGGTAGTCTAACCCCTATGGGAATCCCGTAATACCAACTTTTAGTAACATCATCAGAAGCAAAGGTCGGATCTTATTGGCCACTCCATTAAGATATCTACACCCTTGAGTGGACATAACTAATTCACAGGATGGTTTTTTATCTGTCATGGATTTTTTTTTCTTTATGTGCTTTATATCTTGCTAAGTTAGAAATAGGAATCCTGGTCCCTAACAGATGTCAAAAGGATTTTTTAAAAATGCTATTTAAACTGTATCTCCACAATTCGGCTGATCCACATGTGATTCCTTCTATATCTTTCATGGCCAAAAACATACGTGTTATCTTCAGCCTATGTGCTGTCACATCCTTTGAAGTTTCTGAGTTTATTAAAATAATTAAAAACAACACGTTTTTCTTGCTTTAAAACTTCTACTGTCTTTATTGGTGCTCCTCCTAGTTCCTTTCTGCTTAGTAATAGAGCTTTATCTCTGGTAAATCACGACTGAGACATAGTAAATACATCATTAGGTAAGCAACCTGAGCTGAAAATTGGCTGTATTTTTTAAATGCTGACATATGGGATTTGGAGGTCTTACCTTACCTGACAGATGGTGAAAGAAAATTAAAGAAAATGGTCACAGCGGATCCTTCCTCCACACTTCAGTGCTTTGTTAAATAAGAATAAGCCTATTTAATTAATATTGATTTAACACTGACTGTCCTTGAGACATATTACCCTTTGACATATTTTTACCTTCAAAACTGCCAAAATTGCAAAATGTATAATAACAAAATATAAATCCATTCCTAAGCTTAGGGTTATTGTGGGTTGTTATCACCAATTCCCAGCCACTCTAGGAAGAAGCCACGTGTTTTTGCAGGTGGCAATGTCTTTATTTATGACCTCCAGTGATTAGCTAGCTTTGCCAGAGATTTCTGAGAATGGCCCAGGTCATCCAAGTGTGGGACTTCAGGGAAGAATAAAAGATTCTATTTTCCTTATGATTCCGGCATTTGTGAGAGCATTAAAGCCTTACTTTGATATAAGTATTAGCTGGTTATTGCTTTCTAAGTCTAATAATAACCCAAAGGAGGCATTTGTTTATCAGCTGAAGAAAGATTACAAGTTTGTTATTCTTGACACTTTTTATCTGGTAATTTGAATCATACATAAGTAACCAGCAACCGTTTGCTTTCTTCTGTGTTTCAGAGGTCTTGGGTCATAGTCTTTTGTAAGAAAACTTCACCTCTCTTCGTGTGATGAGTGTACATTATTAGATTCAGTAAGCAATCTGAAATTCACACTACATTTTCAGTCTCAGAATAGTAGACTATTAGACTACAGCAGAGTATAAGCAGAGTGACTCTATGTAGAATGAGAGTCACTCTGCCTATAACGTATTAGTACATAATTTCCACACGTAATTTATATACCTATAAGAGTGATATAGTTGCAATAGCATAAAACTTATAAGTTATACCCGAGTACCTAAAACAACCAATACCCTTTTCTGTGCCCTGGTGCAGATCACAGCATTTTTCCTGTGAAAGACAAACAAGGAGGCCAAATGTCTGTTGAACTTTCCACACTTACTGAAGAAGTAGTCATACAGCACTTATTTCAGCCCTCACCACGCTAGAAGTCATTACCCCTGGAAGTCCTCTGCCTAGATCTAGGTATAACACTTGCAGTATGTTTCTAGAACAGCATGATCAGAGGGGAAAGCTGTCCCATTATGGGGCAACGTAGAACTAAAAGTTAGAGACCTAGAAGTAAGAAATCTCACTTATACTCCCTTTGAATTTTCTCCCAGTTTTCTCTCTCATAGTAATTAGCTAGATTTGTAGGCAGTAAGACAGGAAACAGAGAAAATCCTGGGGCCAGAGCAAACCATGTGTTTGTCTAGTTTAAAGGAAGACATGTGGTCATTCCAACCTGGTATGATATCTGTGGCAGAACCTAGGCTAAACAGTTGAGCATGAAAAGGATTAAGACAAAATCAATTGACAGACAGAATGATTCTGAGTCAATGTGTAGAAAGTCAGGGCTGGTAAAAATCAAAAGGCCATCTCTGGGACAAACTTTGCCAGCAGCATGAGGGACAGTCTGCCTAATTATTATGGCTGTGAGAAAGGTTTTGAAGAAATCACTGGTTATTTTTCCTAATGGCATAGTTTCGCCCTCCTTCTCTGCTTTGTTTCTAGGGTGAGCTATGGCCCTTTTCTCTGGATCATGACCATCTTCTCCCTCTAATCTTAACATCCATCCATGTAACTCATTTTTACTCCCTTTGAAGTAAACTGTAACAAAGAGTGGGTGTTGTCCTGTGCTGAGGCCAGAGAAGTAGTGTCAGATGTACCTCTGAAAACCAGTAGATTAGCAGTTGGAGGAGTAATATAATTGTCCCTGGCAATTCCCACTTTCCATTCCAATCTCTGTGACAACCTGTTGGTTAGCACCACACTCTAGAAACACAGAACTTAGGCAGTCACACTTCAGAAGATACTTCTACCAACTCCAAAAATCAAAAGAAAGATTTTAATGAAGTCTCTCATACAGATCTCAATATCACCTTCAATCGTAAATGAGTGGTTGTGATAATTTTCTACATAGGCACCTTCCAGGATTCCCTTGGGCAATGCCCCATTACAGGTCTAAAGCTTTCTAACTCTCATCATATATTTTTTCAAAAGAAGAAGAAATTAATAGAAAAATTAATGGAAACTACTAATTTCTAGATATTAATTTCTAGAATTAGAAAAAATTTAAAAATATTAAGATAAAAATAATAAGTTGTGATTGTTAATTATTATCAAGTAAATCCCAGCAAGATATATGTGCTTCTCTTTCACCAAAGAGAAAATTATCCCATTTCAACAATATTTCTGGAAATATAAAATGTAATATTTGCAAAATTCATGTAAGATATGTCTGTTTACAAGCTGTGCCAACTCCTTGTTTAACAGTTCTTTGAATGAACAGAAAGAAGGTGCTGCACCTTGAACCTGCCTTAAATGAGTCCTGGAGTTTTGATCGCACATCACTGTTGCTAAGCATTTTAGCTCCAGAGGAAACCATTTAGAGAACTGGGAAACACCCCGTCTTTGTAGAAAATTTATAGTTAGCGTCAAAGTTTTTATGCCAATTCTTCCTAAAAGGTAAATATTTGAAACAAAAGAATCTATAAACAGAGGAGAACAGACACCAAGGTTGTGATATCAGAACTGTTCGTAATATTGGTCGGACTGGAGAACACAGAGGCAATTGTGTTAGACTTAACTAGACATTAGTCTCTTTTTATCTTAAGACTTCTGCCTCATTATACATTGTAGAAAAATAAAAATTAGACAAAGGCTAAAAACTAGAGCCATCCAGCTGGGCTCAGTGGCTCATACCTGTAATCCTGGCACTTTGGGAGACTGAGGTGGGCAGATCATGAGGTCAGGAGTTTGAGACCAGCCTGGCCAATATGGTGAAACCCCGTCTGTACTAAAGATACAAAAATCAGCCAGGTGTGGTGGTGCGTGCCTACAGTCCCAGCTACTCAGGAGGCTGAGGCAGAAGAATCACTTGAACCTGAGAGGAAGAGGTTGCAGTGAGCTGAGATCGTGCCACTGCACTCCAACCTGGGCAACAGAGCAAGGTTCCTTCTCAAAAAAAAAAAAAAAAAAAAACCCCCCCCCCCACACACACACACACACACTAGACTAGAGAATTCCATGATTTGGCAAATATGTAAGATAGACCAGACCATGAAAGAATCACGGGCTTGGAGCTCTGGAAACTAAAGGTGGACTTCAAAATGTCTTAGCCTTTTGAGACTTTCTATATAAAAATGGTTATAATTTTCCCTTATGTAACAAAAAATAATGGTCCATTAATAGACACACACCCATCCATGAACAATGCTCAGAAGAGCTCAAGCAACTCCTGAGCATTTCATTAAGCCATCCCCGTGTTCAGATTGATTTATGGGCCTCCAGTCCATCGTTTCCTCACCATTAGCTGTCATTAGACCATTGTGACTCCCTGCAGTCCCTCAGCGTCCTGCTTCCAGGAGGGAGACACAATTGCGCCCAGCTGTGCTGAGCTAGCTATCACTACCACTAATTTTCTACCAGAACCTATGAGTAATGTCACATTTCATGCTGTTCCAATAAAAACATTTGCTCCTTGGCAGGGCTAGTAAAGAGCTTGATGAAGAAACTATAGAAAGTCCCTGAAGGGGCAAAAGGTGACAGAGCGACCTTGTCAGGAGAAAAACTGAGTACCTGTTAGGCTGACACAGAAGATCAGAACAAGGAAGAGAGAATGAGGCAATCAGGTCAGAATGCAAAGACTTCTTGATATTTATTTATTTACTCAACAATATTTTTGAGCACCTACAAAGTGCCAGACACTGCGCAAAGAGAATTGTCATGACTTTTGGATACAGTCTCTTGGAGCCAGAAGGCTTGGGATCTGCTCCATGTTTCCACTTAACTGAGCTGTGAAACCCAATAAAAACTGCTTAACTGTGTGAGGATCCCAGCTTCTGATCTATATAATAGTAGCTATTATATAATAGATCTATATCATAATAATCTATATAATAGATATCTGCATAATGTACTCTAGATAATAATCATCCATGTCTCAACTTATTGATAGAAAATTATGGAGCATGTTATTGTAATAGGAAGCATTTAGAAAAACCTGAAACTGCATATAAACATATATATGACATTATATTTGGCATATATATGTTTTTATATTACATTTATATGACACATATAGATATGTGTATGTGTGTATATGTATTAGAAGCATTTAGAAAAAGAGAAAAACATATATATGATTATATATGTGGCTTATACATATGTTTTTATATTATATTCATATAACACACATAGGTGTGTTAGGGGTGTGCATGTGTGTGTATTTAGACAGAGTGTGTGTATTAAAGAGCTCTTGGGGAGAACATTCTCCTACATAATTTATCCACTGCAGTGAACAGGCAGAAAGGCAGGTTCTCATAGCATCCAGCTAACAAGTGTAATCTCCACATTGCCACCTACCTGTGAATCAAACACAAAGCTTGACTGGACACTAGGAGTACCCATTCTGAAGAGCATTAAGTTCTGCATCATGCATCATGTTCAACTGATACTGAAACATCAAGAACATGCCTGAAGCATAGACTCCAGGAGAAGTCACTGCCAATCAACAGAAGTTTCTGGGATCATTCCATTTGTTTCTCTTTATTTACAGTATCTGTGAAAATTTGGACATATTAACAGGGGCACAATGTCTCTGATGCTAGTGTTGTTGCTAAAGTAACATTCCCCTATCTGCATTTGTTTCCAATCTGTTATCACAGCTTCTTTGAGGAGTGTAACTCAGTTTACATGAAAACTATAGGAACCAACTCAGAAACATCAGTTAAAATAAACATAGGATGTATTTAGCATACTCCACACATGTTTTTCAACACCTCCTTCCAGACTCCATCAGTTGTGTCATGAAATGGAGATGGGATAATTAGAACCCTAATCCCACATAACTCAGATGAACACTGATATGGTTTGGCTGTGTGACCTCACCCAAATCTCATCTTGAATTGTAACTTCCACATTTCCCACATGTCATGGGAGTAACCCAGTGGGAGGTGATTGAATTATGGAGGTGGGTCTTTCCTGCACTGTTCTCATGACAGTGAATGAATCTCATGAGATCTGATAGTTTTAACAAGCGGAGTTTTCCTGCACAAGCTCTCTCTCTCTTTGCTTGCTGCCACCCATGTAAGATGTGACTTGCTCCTCCCTGCCTTCTGCCATGATTGTGAGGCCTCCCCAGCCATGTAGAGCTGCAAGTCCAATAAACATCTTTCTTTCGTAAATTACCAAATCTCAGGTATGTCTTTATCAGCAGCATGAAAATAGCTAATACAAACACCATACTAGATTCATACAGTGATCTACCCTTTCCACCTAGAATGCATACTGAACAATGCCCTCTAGCCATCGTCCAGGGCTCTGGTTCCAGGTGCATGTCTGTTTTCCCACCATGGTTCTAGGACCCCATGGCCTTCATGACCCTTTTAGTTCATTACATGACCAAGAGTCTGTCTAAGCAGCTTGCCCAATGCTCCCTTCCCCTGAATCCTACCTTGATAGCTTCTTGACATTAAGTTGTGGGTTTATGTTGAGAAAGAGGCATCCAGAGGTTCATGATTTAGGGCAACAAAAGCTAATAAAAAGTAAATACAGAAACATTTGCTGAATGAGTAGATTCAAATATTAAGAGAAGAGAAGTAAGATCTCCCCTGCTATACCCCAGTCACCGTTCTGCCAAGGCCCTTCTGTGGGCTCAGGAACTTTATTCTGTTTCTAAGACATGTCAGAACATTTTCTCTTAAGAATGAAGTATGGAAAAGATGGAATTCTGAGCTTCCCTTCAGAATTTGCTACTAATATTGCCTATGCACCGCTACCTCACCTCACTGAGAGACATCTGGTTTGTTTCCAGTCTTTTGGCTATTACAAATAAAGATACTATAAACCCATGTATAAGTTTTGTGGAAACAGATGATTTCATCTCTCTGAAAGAAATATATACAAATGTGATTGCTGAGTCATATGGGGGTTGCTCGCTTAGCTTAGATTTTTACATAACTTTTTCATTTTATCCTAGCATGCCTGCATTACACCCTTGCAAGCAATGTTTGAATGACATGGTTTCTCTGTATCTCCACCAGAATTTGATGTTGTAACTACTTTTTAAATTTTACCCATTCTGATAGGTACATAACAATATGTACCCATTAAAATAACTCAGTATGGTTTTAATGTTCATTTTTTAGTGACTAATAAAGTTAAACATCTTTTCCTGTGCTTATTTGCTATCTGTGTCTCCTCTTCAACAAAATGTCTGTTCGTGCCTTTTCTCCATTTCCTAATTGGGTTTTATTTTCTGTTGACATTTGATTCTTCTTTATGTATTCTAGACACTAGTCTTTTCAGAGATATGTGGTTTCCAAATAATTTCTCCCAGAGTTTAGCTTGTCTTTTCATCCTCCTCACAGGGTCTTTTGCAGAACAAAGATCAGCAATTTTAAAGAAATCCAATTTATTTTTCTTATTTTATTGATTATACTTTTGCTGTCAATTCTAAGACTTCTTTGCTTAGCCCTAGAACCTAAAGACAATCTCTGTTCCTTTGTTTAAATTTTATAGTTTTATATCTTACATTTGAATACATAATGAGATTTATACTGAGTTTCTGTTTTTTGTCCTATAGTATCCAATTACTCCAACATAATTTTGTTGAAAAGGTTCTTCTAATCTATTGAATTGCTTTTGCAGCCTTGTCAAAATTTAACTGGGCCTATTTATATGGCTCTATTTTTTGTTTATCTGTGCCCTCCCATTGTCTACCTCTCTACTAAAACTACAGGTGGTAAATAGTATTGATTTTATTAATTTCAATGCCATATATTCATTACTAGTTTATAAAAATATAACTTATTTTTGTAAGTTTACCTTGCATTCTGTGACCTAACTGAACTATTAGTTCTAGCAATTGTTTTGTAGATTCTTTGGGATTTCTTATGTAAACAATTATGTTATCTTTACATAGAAACCATTTTATTTTTTCATGTTCTATCTATATGACTTATTTTTCTTTTCTTATTTCACAATCTTGAACTTCCAGCACTCTGATGAATAAGAATAGTGATGACAGTATCCTCATGCTGTTCTCAATATTAGGGTGAAAGCATTCATTATGTGCTATTTGCTATAGGGATTTTTGTAGATGTTTGTTAATTTCACCCTATTCTTTACTTGATGATATTCTATTATAAATACATGTTGAACTGTAACAAATGTTTTTTGTGCATCAATTGATGGTATCATATGGCTTTTTATACTTAGTTTGTTGATATGTTGAATTATATTGTTTGTTTCTTTAATGTTGATCCAGGCTTACACTCCCAACTAAACCTAATTTAGTTATAACAAACAATTTTCATATATATTACTAACTCCTATTTCTAATATGTTCTCAAGGATGTTTGCATCTACAGTCATGAGAAATCTTAGTCTTTAGTTTTCTTCACTTGTACTGTCTTTATCTGGTTTTTATATCAGAGTAATAATAGCTTCATTAAAGTGAGAAGTGTTCTCTCTTCTTGGAAAACATTTGCATCTTAATTCAATGTACTTTTTACTTTTATTGAGACTTTCTCTTTGCCTCATTGATTATTTAGAAGTGTGTTATTTAGTTTCCAAGTATTTAAATATATACTTGTCTTTCCATTGATTCCTACTTTGATTTTGTTGTGCTTAAAGAACATACTCTGTATGATTTCAACTTTTTCTAAATTGTTGAAGTTTATTGTATTGCCTATATTATGATCTACCTTGGTATGTGCTCTGTGGACACTTAAAAATGTGCATTCTGTTGTTGAGTGGAGTATTCTATGAACATTCCTATTTCTAATGGTATTATCAAGTTCTATGATCTTCTTGATTTTCTATTTAGTTATTGTATTAATTGTTGAGAGGCAACTACTAAAATCCCAGCTTCCTATTTAGTCTTCTGTAACGGTGTTGTGGTGCTTCACTATCATGAGGGTGAAAGTCTTAACTTCCCACTTGGCTTTGCTGGTGTATTTGAGGGTGGGTTTGGTTGGAATATAGTGATTACTGTTTAAGCATATTCTGTCTTGCTAGGCTATGCCTATCTTGGTCCTTTGACTACAGAGAGCAAGCTTTGTCTGCTCTCATTGGCACTTCTGAGTTGGTAACTTCTTCAGCTCAGAGTCTGGAATACACAAAGTGAAAAGAAAACCAGGAAACTCACCACTGTGTCATCTCCCGGGTCCCAAAGTCTTTAGCCAATTTGCTTTCTTTGTCAGCCTTTCAAACTTATGTTTGTTTTATACATAATGTCCAAATTTTTCAGTTGTACTTTGTGGTTGAAATAGAGAAAAGAAAGTCTACTCCATATTTCAGAATCAAAAGTTTAAAAAGCTCCTTTTAAATAAAATATAAACAATTTTACTATTTATCGAGGAGTTTGTTCTAGTTTTGCTTGGGTTGGAGAAGTTACGTATGCTATAGCCACAGATAAACGTCATAGTAAGTCCTCAGTATGCACCCTGTCAGGGAAACTTGCCTTGAAGAGACTGCTCATCCTACTGAGAATGTCGGGTGGCTCCATTTAGGTTTTTTTGAAAGAGGTAAAGTTGATTGTTTTCTAATTTAAATTAGGAATTTTTGAACCCTGATTGTAGCCATCCAATCTCTTCAAAAGTGCTTCTGGGTTGACTTCTATTACGTTGGTGCAATAGATCTCGTCCCTGGAGTGAATACCTAGGCTGTGATCATCTTCCCCACTCAACTCATTCCCTCATACACACCTTCAATTGACTCTTCCTCAGCTTGTATTACACCCATTTCCCCCCTCTGTCTTCCAACAATTTAAAAGAACAAGCTGAAGCATTTTTATCTTAGTTCCTTTGTGAACCTACTTCCATGAATCCTGACATTTCACTGGAAACTTGTCTCAATCCCCAGTGAAATGAAAGTATCCTTGTTCTAAAGTTGTATTAAGTTTGATGTCTCCTTATCAGTCCCCTTGCTTCTTTGCTTCTGCATTTGCCTCTGATTTATCTGACTCCAAAGAACTACAAGTAAGCCACAGTTACATACATATTAACTTGGGTAACCCGGGAGCAGAAATAGCACCAAAATGAGTGACTAATTCTAGCGAGTCAATAAATAGAAAAGACAGGTAGGAAGTAGAGTGGGTGAATCTGAAAGCAGGTGGTTTAAAGAGAAAAAAAGAGGTTGCAGGTGACACTTAGAGAATTCTAGAAAGGTGACTCAATGAACAGAGGCATTGCTTCACTGCATATTAGAGGCCATTTCATTTCTAAACTAACACATTTTCACAATTGGGCTTCTTATCTTGACTTCAGCACAGACAATATTTGGAAAGGCAAATTTCAGGGGAATGTGATTTAATTGTTTATCAGATTAGACCAGTCTTCAAAATGTCATTTGCTGCTCTATCCTGCCAACTGGACCTAGTCGCATACTCTGAGGACTTTAATATCAGGACCCAGGAAGATTGGCACCTCCCAAGATCTGAAGTGGCTCAAAGGGGATTTTCTCCTTGACACTTGAACTTCATCAGTTAACCTCTCTCTGTAGTTCTCAAATACAAGCGTCACATGGGGTATTTGCTTTTCTGCTTCCTGTAGCCTCTGTCTCGGGGAAAAATCAAACAAATAAACAAATAAAGGTTTGAGCTGAATTTTAACAGCTTTTCCAGAGAAGTCATTCCAAGTTTATTTGACACTGGCTGTGCTTATAATATAGCCTGCTTTTTTCTTTCTCCTGCTTAGTTTCCAGGTAATCTTAGATTTAAATATCAGGCTAGGGACTTAACACCCACCCCTGCTCTTCATGTATAAATCACAGCCACAGAATCCCTCGTCCTCTGTTCCTCCTGCCTTGTAACAAGCTAAGAATGGGAAGTAGATGTAATCTTCAGACTCTTTCATGCTGTGACACATCAGCTGAAAATGCCATCCAGAAAAAGGTTGTGTTCTGTTCACAATAAATGTGTTACAGAAGGAAGATGACGCTAGTCTCATGTATTACCTGTGAAGTGTACTACATATTTTTTCTCTATAATCATTAGCCTTCATTTTAATGTTTCTTTTTCATGAGCTTTCCTGAGCAAAGAGAACTGGAACATTTAAAGACAAGTTAACGCAAAATGTTGTTAGGAGCCAGCGTCTTGGAGATATTGATCAAGTCGTCACCAGCAAGCATTTTCCAGGCACCAATGCAGCAGATTTTGACCTTAGATATCTGCAAAAAAAAAACCATATCAGATATGGCCCCTCTCATGGGATACCTTCGAGTCCAAGAATTATAGTACTAGCATTATAATACACAAAATTCAAGCACCTTGTATATAAATAAAAGAGTGTTCACTTAACATAGGTACAATACGTTCAAGCAGCAAACATATTTTCAGTAGACTCAATAAAATCTTACAGAGCATGCAAAATAAGAGGCCATAATGATACAAAAGTAGAGGGGGATTGAGCTAAATTCTCAGATATAAGAACTGGGTAAAGTTTTCATGCCTGCCTTGACCAGTTCAGGAAAAATTCGCGGAAGAGTAATTATTTCTGGATTTGCTTTTAAGCATTACAGTAACATGAAAGCTGTGTTTGGAATAAGTTGCCAACTTACAGGAGCATTAAGTAAATTCACTTATGAGCTGTCAAAGAGCTGGGCTGGATTATGGTTTAAGGGACTTGGGAGATTCATTGAAGATATGACTATGGATTGTAAATGTGTAGAACTCAGTGAAAATCTAGGAAATATAACTAAAATATTGGTGGAAAAAATCCAGGTTACTTTATCTCACAGAAATTTTTGAAAGAGTTCACCCAACCCATGCCATTCAGAATCTCCAAGTTTGGCTATTTCCAGAACCTATTATTTATGGAATAAAAGCACAAGAAGCTGCATCTCTGGTTTACAGAGTTATTCCTGATTTAAGAAGTCTAGCTAGACTTGTTTAGAAGACCAAAATCAGGGTCTAGAACTCCCCAAATCCAGAGAGTAAGTGTTTGGATGTGATTCACATTATTCCTAATTGGTAGAGCATCCTTTGGCAACACCGTGACAAAGAGAGAAGACTTGAAGTCCGGGGACTAGATTCTAACTTCAGATCTGTTAATTACTGGCTTTGTGCCCTTAGGCAGATCATTCTACATCCATGAGTCTCAGTATCCTAATCTGTAAAATCTAAGACTTATTCTACATTGGCATTTTCTGAACTGTGTTCCAAAAACTGCTCAGCAGTTAGTGGTAGATTATATTCCAAGATGGCCACGACAATTCCTTCCTGCATTCCAAGGGCCTCTTTGTAGTGTGACTTTATCTGTCCTCCCTTCCACAGAGGGCCATCAACTTATATACACTTTGAATCTAGCCCAGCCTTATGACTGCTTTGTTTAATATTACGTGACAGGGTGATGTTGCTCGACTTTCGCAGCTAAGCGTTTAGTAGCTTAATGGTGCCTGTTGTTTGCCCTATTGAGTACAACACTGTGTTGACCCCACCTTTTAAGAAAGGTTTTTGGTGGATGAGAAACCATGTAGAAGAGGAGTGAGGCTCCCCAGACATCAACTGCCAGACAATCTTCCACCTTCCAGCACAGGACAGCCACACTATTATAAAAAATATCATCCATCATTGTCGTTTAAAGCCACTAAATTTGGGGGTAATCCGTTATGTGGCAATTGATAAATTAAATGGTGCTCAGTAAGATATGTGATTGTATTGTCAAGTAACATTGGGTTAAGATTGCCTGAACAATGTAAAGAGATGTCTCAAACTGCAGAATTTCAGAGTTTTTAATATGCCAGTGATTAATGTAAGCTCCAAAGAGTGAGAGACATTTGTATGCCGGATCTACCAGATTTCTTTGATGACAGAATGCTGTCTTCCCTAGAAAACTGTTTAACCAGTTGTGGCTCACAACTTGGTTGTAGTAGCAACTATATATGCTGATGTCATTGAATTCCAAAGGCTCTGTCAATTCTTGCATTATAGAAATCGGCAAATGGAACGAGAAGTATTTTGACCACTATTTCTTCTTGATTATCTTGATGACAAAAAAACATGTTCCATAGTTGGCTGCTACCAAACTTCATTATTCACTTCTGCTGAAACTGTTTTTTAATCAATTAACAGAGGAAAGCAGTATTGGAATTATTAATGAGCAATTAAATAGAGATTAAGGAGCTATTAACCTGCAGCTTGGTGGTGGAGACTTGCCTGTCAGGTGGCAAGGGAACCTGATGGATGTAGACCCATGAGAGGCTGTCACAATGATGAAACAAGCAAAGAGCAGGCTAATAGATTTATCTATTTCATCTTGGCAGATTGTAATAAGATATGGAATTGCCCTGCTGATCCAGGGATCTAGAGAAAGCTCCTCATAAAAAGAATGTGATTAAAATAAGCAGAATTGTCTATTTGTACTATATATACTCCATCGTCCTGCAGGATAGTCACATGATCAAAGTATGTGTGTGTGTGTTTGATGGTTGTGTGTGTCTGTGCGAGAGTGGGCATGGATGAGTGTATTTGCAAGTTTTTTTTTTTATATCTATTAAATGTGGCCACACGGTATTTATGTTTATCAGAGTACTTCTCACCTGACCTTTGCATATTTGTGTGAATGCCTGTAAATGCATCTTTGTGTATTCATGTGATCTTGTGTGTGGAGGCAAATGTGCATGCACATACATGCAACTGGGACAATATGCCATTGTTATGAGCTATGATTCTCTTTGTGCCTAAAGAACAAAATACAGGGTGACAGAAATAAGTCATAGCCAGAGGGAATGGAAGGTGGCCATTAGGGCACAATAGTTTTGTAGGCCAGCATACCTGCTTAAGCTGTTCCATTCAGGGGAACCTATGCTTCATCTGGGGGCAAGTGAACTGCTTCTCTGCATGGTGAATTCATCCTCCTTCATGGTGGGGGAAATCAGGAAGACAGTAAATGGAAATGAATCAATAAGAAAATACAAGCCTGAGAATCACCAGCAAATCCAGTCAGCCACTGACTTCCTGGCTATGACTGGTCCAATGTCTAATTGAGATCAAATGTTAAAGATTATAATAAATAAAGCTTTTATGTAGCTTAAATAAGAAGAGAAAATGCTTTGTTGTTCTCCCTACTTAATTAACATTTGTCCCAGGTAAACTATTATCCTTTTGTTTTTTGATAATCCAATTCAAACTGCTTTGGATTCTTGTCATTCAGTAATTTCTAAACTCTTGAATGCATAATGTGACTTGAAGGTCCTCACTGTTACGTTACTTTGCAGTAGAGTTGTGTCAAATACTACATACACATTTTACATTAATTGTCTTATTTAATCCTTCTAACAGTGTGAATTGAGTAATGTTATGACTATTGCACAGAGGAGGCAAGTGAGGCATGGAGAAGCTCAGGACCTGGACCATGGTCGCACATCTATGCAGATTTTAGACTCACAGTGGTAGCAATTAACTACAAACCCATGCTCTCAATAACTTCACTGCACTGGTTGTCTTAGGAGGACTGCCCAAGTCTCCCTCCCATCATCTCTTGGGCTCTGCTTGGAGTCAAAACATAGGCACTGAAAGGCTTAATTTTGACTCCCTGAGGCTCAGGAAAAACCTTCAAGCTATACCTCCTCACCCCGTTTCTCAAGAACTTTTCGAGAAAAACTATGGGTACCTAATATATCAAGAAGAGAGGGGAGTGGGAATCTTTCAGGCTTGAGTGGTTCATTCCATTCTGCTTCAAGCCCAACTTCCAGAGAAACAGCAGGTGATACCCTGCTCCAGGAGTAATGTCTGGGAGGGTCGGGGAAAGAGTGGCTAGGAGCAGGTGACTGGCCTTTGTGACCCCAAGCAATAGTGTGTCGAGTTCCTGGCAGTTAGAAGAGGTCATGGTGATGACAATGACACCATCTTAACCAAAGATAAAATGATGCTTATTTCTTATAGATCAGTAATGTCCATGATTTTCCATGGGGCAAAAGTCAACTGCTGAGCTCTGAGCAACTTGGAGCAGAAACCACCAGGTTTAATCTAAGAGCCTTAAGCAAGTTTGCTAAACATTCAAGTACTAAATAGCCTAGGATGGCTCCAAAGCATCAGGTGGGTATAAAAAATTCATTTCTGCAGAAAGTTTGGAATCAGCCCTAGATCATACTCTTTTCTTCAATGACAGAATGTGATGAGGTCATAAAATTAGCCCAAGCTTCTAGTTCTGACTTCCCAGATGTCCTTCATAAGAAACTGACTACTTGTAATCAGATGAGAAAAGGATCTTGTTGGTTAACTTTAAAGAGAGAAAAAAAAGGTGCCAACATGTATCAAACATCTATTTCATGCCAATTACTGTGATAGGATCTTCATGCACTTTATCTTATTTGATGCTCAAACAGCCCTAGGTGGTAAACATAATCATCTCTATTTTACAGCTAAAGGTTAGAGGCATTAAGAAAACTTCCCAAGGTGTTACTGTTGGTATAAGGAAAAACTTGACACCAACAACAGTATATTATTTTTTTCCACTATGTATCTGCCTAATTCAGATCATGATGTTATTATTCAAATAATTAGTTTAAAATTAAAAAAAAAAAATCTGTCCCAAATGCATCTATGCATACTGCTTTCCTACCAAGGCAGGGCTTTGAAATGACTGGAAGATAAAAAGGTACACTTCAGAACATGCAGTTAGTCAAACAGGCAGATCCAGCAGGGTAGGAATTTTTGAGGGGAAAGTGAAATGTACATAAACAGAACTAGACTTCAGAAAATCCTTCTGTGAGGGGCCTAACCTTTCTATCAATAAGACAGAACAGTCTTATCTACCAATAAGATAAAACTCACGACAGTCTTTTGCTTTTGACTTCATGAGACTAAGTGGGAGCCAGGAAAGAGCTCTGAAGAAAGATCTGTGCAGCAAGCCTCTGAAGCCTGCTATTGAGTGTAGCTCTTGGATCAAGAGAATAGCTACTCTGTTTAGTCTGCACAAGGGCCAATCAAGTCACCAGAGCAGGGGACATGGGAGCTAGGTTCCCTGCTAGAAATCAAGACTATGTCTCTGGCATTGCCCTGTACATATGTTCTTCGTACTATCCTTCCCCTATATAGGATGTGTTAGAATGGAAATCAAGTATTCAGACATCTGGATTCTGGCATTATCTCTCATCAAGTGTTTATAATCCTGCTTCACATGTGAGGAAATTGAGGGTTCTGAGAGATAAGTAGCATGAAACCAGTAAGCAAGCAATTGTACCCCCACCCCGTGGCTTCAGCCCAGAAAGTTGTTTGAGAAGGACCTAGCAGTAAGTTCTCATTGCAATCCCAAAATATGAACTGAGACATTGTGTGCAGGGCTGACACGTGATTTGCATTGTGCAGGATACAACATAAGCACTGCCCCTGCCCTCCAGGAGCTCCTGTTCTAGTGGGAAAGACAGAGCAAAAAGTCAACAGAGGGAAGGGGTATAATAAAATTTTATTGCAGAGATTTATAAGCATGAAAGACAGTAAGTTTATATTCTCCTGGGAGGCATAAAAGAAAGTTTTATGGTGAAAGCTGGTCTCTGAAGGAAGGACAATTTCAAGAAATGGCAATATATAGGACCTTTCAAGCAGTGAGAATATGAACAACAACAAGGGAGGGGGCGTGAAGCTTGAAGGACGCATTGAGAGACAAGTGAGTATTTGGGAGTCACTGCAGCAGAGGAGAAAGACAGATTGGAAAAGAGCTGAGGCTAGAAAAATAGATTTGAATTTGAAAGCAACATTAACTGATAATAGAGAGGCCTACATTCCAAGATAGTCTTGGAGTGTATTCTTTGCTTGGGACTGGATTCTTTGCATACTAGGGAGCCCCAGAAGATCTCTGAAAAGAAGCTTCAGGAGCCTTCTTTGCTGTCCACTTTTGTCTCTACTTAGAGAATCAAAGTGGGCAGAGAACTAGAGCCTGAGAGTTCAGGCAGAAGTGTGTTCACTTCACTCGAGGATGAGCATGATGGGTCTGTAAGTTAACAAATTGCTCTGTCTCAATTTCTTTACCTCTAAAACAGGGACAAATTGTAACTCCTTCAGAGCACCGTTGGGAAGATTAAATGATATCAAGTCTGTGAAACTGCTGATCTGAGCATTATGGCACTTAAATACTGCTATCCTCAGATAATGAGGAATAGAACAGAGAGTGGCACTGTTTGGGGATGGAGGCAGGTTTGGGTGAGGGTAGAAAATATGATGACAACTTTTCTCTCCTTAGGGTTGATCTCCTTGCAAAATATTTAGCTTCCACGCTCTGAGCCATGAACCACTTTCAAGACTCTGTTGTCCAACGTGGAGAGTAGCACATGGCTGTTCAGTGAACTGCCCGGTCCTAGATGGAGGATGATGACATCTTTCCCAACAGATTTTCACCCTTCCCTGTGTTCTGGAGTGAAAAAACTGCAAGAAGTGAGGATGGGAGCCATGTCCCCAAACATACATGTCAATAATTCAGGCTGTGTCAGATACCTTTCCTATGTGCTCCTACGAGATCCTGTACTTGCCTCACCAGAAGACTTGTGTTGCTCAATAGATACTTATAATGCAAATTCCTGTGAGACTATGATCTCCATGAGGGGAAGGACTATGTTTTTTTTCTGTGTTGCATCACCTAAGAGAGATCCTGGCACATAGGAGGGGCTGGATGAGCCCTTGCAGAAATGAATGCATGACTGAACCAAAAGCAAAGGATCCAAGGTATTCCACAAGCAGGGGACTCAAAAACAGATGGAGGGCAGGTACAATGTCTAATACATTTCCTTGAGGTTAGGGTTTAGAAAAGACACGTTCTCTCAATGTTTTCTGCATTAGGAAATTCTGAGGCCTCCTTGTCCTGCTACGATGCTTTGAGAGTGATATGGTTTGGACGTTTTGTCCCCTCCAAATCTCAAGCTGAAAGGTGGCCTCCACTGTTGGAAGCAGGCCTAGTAGGACGTGTTTGGGTCATGAAGGCGGATCTCTCATGAATGTCTTGGCACTGTCCTTCAGATAGCAAGGACAAGTTCTCACTCTATGAGTTCACATGAGACCCAGTTGTTTAAAAGAGCCTGGCATTGCCTCCTCTCCCTCTCTCTTGCTCCCTCTCATTCCACATGACAC
Source organism: Colobus angolensis palliatus (assembly GCF_000951035.1). Lineage (NCBI taxonomy): Eukaryota > Metazoa > Chordata > Mammalia > Primates > Cercopithecidae > Colobus > Colobus angolensis. The sequence goes on from NW_012116344.1 coordinate 2,303,789, forward strand.
ACTGGCTCCCCTTCACCTTCTGCCATGACTGTAAGGTTCCTGGGGCCCTCACCAGAAGCAGATGCCAGCACTATGCTTCACGTACAGCCTGCAGAACTATGAACCAATTAAACCTCTTTTTAAAATAAACTACCCAGTCCCAAAGTACTCCTTTATAGCAATGCAAATGGACAAAACCTGAGGGCAACATTGATCTTGTCCCCACTAACTGTAGCTCCCGCTCTGACCCCACTTCTCAATTTGTGTGACCATCACAAGGCATCTTAACCTCAGTCTCATTCCTGCAAAATGCAGCTGTGTTCCTGTACGTGGCCCCATGGCCCTTGTGGAGAAAGATTATCTCCTGGTGTGCTCGATGAAGGTAGGGACAGGCAACAAATCGGACTGAGAGGAAAGCACACATTGTATCCTTCCTCCATCTGCCTGAGTTAATTTTTAATAAGGCAAACAATGAATGTTTGAGCTTCCTTCCTAAAATATTTTGACTAGCAATTTTATGAGTGGGAAGGTTTTAACCAGGCTGTCTTCAAAATAGTGAGTAAGGAAAACAAACTGAAACATGCTAATTTCGAAGAAAATTAAATTACGACATAGCTGACATCAAGCAATTTGGTAAAATATTAAAATGTGAGAAATTAAGAAGAAACAGCTTCTAAGACTTGTCCTGCTGGGATCCAACCTTACCACCTAGGATTTGGCCTCATTTGACAACCTGGAGTATTATTGTATTATGCAGCATAAGCACTGTTTCATCAATACCTTTTCAACATGAGGCCAAACAGCCCCAAAGCCAAAAGGCCCTGGATGCGCTGGGCCTCAAGACTACTTCCTCCCTCACCCAGCTGACCTTCTCTGAATTTCTTTATCCCGCAATGTCCTCATATCCATCAAGTCCTCTGTCTCTTTTCCCATGTTCATTTCAGTCATTTTCTTTTGCCTCATTGAACAAAGTACAAGACATAAACTTTTCTTTACCCCAAGTCTGGAGCTTAGAGACTCTGGGTTCTGACTGCTGAAGGGAACAGGCTGTTTTTGATGTTTGTGTCTTCTCTCTTCAAGTTTGAAAGGCCATGCACACTTTTGCAGAGTGCTGCATGTGGCTAAATGCATTCCAAGCTCTTCCTAAGTAAAGCAAGACACTGTCTTTCAAAGTTCTTTTGTTCCATATTTGAAGGTTTCAGTCTATATGCAAAGAGGTTGATCTTACAATTAACCTTCTGTCCCAAACTTTTCTATGAGGATTGAAGTGTTAAAATGCAAACTCTTGGGACAGTATATATGGTTACATTGCTCAGTTGTAAGTTCCCCAGTCCCCAAGAAACCTCAGGTGTTTCCATGAACTCTCTGGGAACCCTGACACCTGGAGGACACACGCAGGCCAGTATACTGAAAAACAACAGATGTGTGGCCCAGTCACCCCTGTCATTCTTCTCAATTGACAGCTAATGCCAGAAAGGAGAGCAAAGCTACCCAAGACCAGCCAGATCTCTACCACTTACCAGCTGGCAGAAACACCTAGGCAAACCCAGAAGGCGTTAGCGGTGTCCAGCACAAATCAACAGAACTTTCTGTTGAATAAACTTGTGATCCATAATAAACACCTGCTGTTTTAGACCACTAAGTGCTGGGGTTGTTTATCATGCAGGAACAGATAACCAGCAGGCTAAAATACGCAGCTATCTTTTCTGTTCTTTTCTCTTGCTTCTTTGTCTGCCTCAAACGTTGTTTTTTAAATCCATGAATGTCTCTACTCCAGCCCAGTAGAGTCTGAGAAAGGGGTTCAGCAAGTTCAGAGGGAACAGCTTTGCAGCACAGATGGTAGCTTCACACAGATTTTTTTTGGGGGGAGTCACTTTTTCTGTCTCCACCTACTTGTTGAAATTGTCATAAAGACCCACAATCCCCTTCTCACTTTTCCAGATAAACATGCAATCATTTCTAATGGTCTTTCTCTATCTATTATCTTAACTTCAGGAAATGTAGTAGTTAGGAAGAATAATGAGAAAGACTTCTTGGAAGATGTAAAAAAGGTGCCTACATTCTGAGAATTGGCTAGATTTAGTTAGGTATTGAGAAGAAATCTCCTGTCCAGGGAAGGCATAATCAAGCAAGAGAAGGCATTGATTGATTTATCCGGCAAATATAACTGAGCAGTTGCCTCAGGTCCAGATCCACTCTAGAAAATGCAGGTAAATGAGTAAACAAAACACATAAAGTTCCTGCAGAGGGAACAGGAAATGAGTGAAAAGGTAAATGAAATAGTGTCAGATGATGAACAGAGCTATGGGGAAAAATAAAATACGGATTTCTTGGAGCCGGGGAGTAGGTTATAATTTTAAATAGTAGGTCAGAGAAGTTGACATTTTATCTGTGTTCTAAAGGAGGTGGTATCATAAGTCTTGCAAATGTACATGGAAATAGGCTTCCAGGTAGAGGGGACAGCAAGTACACAGGCTACTTGGAATGAACATGTCTGAGGTTTCCAGGGAAAACTGAGGAGGCAGTATAGCTGGAGTGAGTTGATGGTAGAGGGGTCAGTAGGAGAAGACATCAGAGAAGAAATAAAAGGGGGCTTTGAACAAAGGATAGCATGATCTGGGCTACATTCCAGAAGGATGAACTGGCTGCTGTGTTGACCACAGTCTATTGGGGAGCAATGGTGGAAATGGGAAACCTATCAGGAGATCATTAACATGATCTGACAGGTTACAGTGGCCTGTGCTGTCATGGTGGCTTTGGAGGTGGTTTGGAGTACAGCACTTGAAACTAAGGGAAATTTTGGAGGTAATACTGAAAGAGTTTGCTGATTGATTAGATATGCTTTGTGAGACAAAGAGAGGAGTGAGGATGAATCTATTGTTTCTTAACTTGCCACTTATAAGGAGGGAAAATCGGGTTTCGGCGAGATGAGTAGTTTGGTTCGGGACAGGAAAGCGTGATTCCAGTGACGTTGTCTGGGTATCACAGTTCAGTCAATTTGCTTTGAAAAGATTCAATAGGCAGAGGGGCGGAGCAAGATGGCCGAATAGGAACAGCTGCAGTCTCCAACTCCCAGCGCGAAGGACACAGAAGACCGGTGATT